>NC_136527.1:211686391-211756391 GCF_053919585.1 Euprymna scolopes | reverse complement strand
AATATAACATTAGTGATTAATTCACCTTCCAAATTTTTTCTCGGTGGGGCTGTTTTGCAAGAGTTTAGTATCATAGGTTTATTTAATTTGTAGTGTTATTTAATTTGTAGGTCTATTTAATTTGTAGGTTTATTTAATTTTTAGGTTTATTTAATTTCCATCCAAATTTATTCCCGGACCAGTCATTGTGTTGGGTGTTTTGCAAGAGTTTAATGACATAGGTTTATTTAATTTGTAGGTTTATTTAATTCCCATCCAAATTTATTCCCGGACCAGTCATCGTGTTCGGTGTTTTGCAAGAGTTTAATGACATAGGTTTATTTAATTTGTAGGTTTATTTAATTCCCATCCAAATTTATTCCCGGCCCAGTCATCGGGTTGCGTGTTTTGCAAGAGTTTAGTATCATAGGTTTATTTAATTTGCAGTGTTATTTAATTCCCATCAAAATTTATTCCTGGCCCAGTCATCATGTTAGGTGTTTTGCAAGAGTTTAGTTTAATAGGTTTATTAAATTTGTAGGGTTATTTAATTCCCATCCAAATGTATTCTCGGCCCAGTCATTGTGTTGGGTGTTTTGCAAGAGTTTAGTATCATAGGTTTATTTAATTTGTAGTGTTATTTAATTTGTAGGTCTATTTAATTTGTAGGTTTATTTAATTTTTAGGTTTATTTAATTTCCATCCAAATTTATTCCCGGACCAGTCATTATGTTGGGTGTTTTGCAAGAGTTTAATGACATAGGTTTATTTAATTTGTAGGTTTATTTAATCCCATCCAAATTTATTCCCGGCCCAGTCATCGTGTTGCGTGTTTTGCAAGAGTTTAGTATCATAGGTTTATTTAATTTGTAGTGTTATTTAATTCCCATCAAAATTTATTCCTGGCCCAGTCATCATGTTGGGTGTTTTGCAAGAGTTTAGTATCAGGTGGAATTCCAATCCAAATTTATTCTGAACCCAGTCATCGTGTTGGGTGTTTTGCAAGAGTTTAGTATCATACGTTTATTTAATTTGTAGATTTATTTAATTCCCATCCAAATTTAGTCCCGGCCCAGTTATCGTGTTGAGTGTTTTGCAAGAGTTTAGTATCATAGGTTTATTTAATTTGTAGTGTTATTTAATTCCAATCAAAATTTATTCTCGACCAAGTAATTGCGTTGGTTGTTTTGCAAGAGTTAAGCATCTTGGGTTTATTTAATTTGTAGATATATTTAATTTACTTCCAAATTTATTCCCGGCCCAGTCATCGTGTTGGGTGTTTTGCAAGAGTTTAGTATCATAGGTTTTTTTTTAATTTGGAGATTTATCTAATTCCCATCCAAATTTATTCCCGGCCCAGTCATCGTGTTGGGTGTTTTGCAAGGGTTAATCATCTTGGGTTTATTTAATTTGTAGTGTTATTTAATTCCCATCCAAATTTATTACCGGCCCAGTCATCGTGTTGAGTGTTTTGCAGGGGTTAAGCATCTTGGGTTTATTTTATTCCCATCCAAATTTATTCCCAGCCCAGTCATCATGTTGGGTGTTTTGCAAGAGTTTAGTATCATAGGTTTATTGGTGGATATTATAGGTGGATAACTCCTGAGAGCTCTATGAATCAAATTATGAATTAAACCAGACTTTCGTTATTAGGGTAGAAAACGTTCACAAAAGTTTGATTCATGTAAATGATAGCGACAGTCAAAGGAATGATCAAATCTCAGTTTGAAATTCTCATTCAAAGTAAAACGTATTAACGTGTGATAATGAATACCATGTAAACGGAGACAATTTTTATTCAAATAATTAAAAAGTAAAAGAATGAATTAATTCAGAGTCTGGATGTTAATGAAATATTTTACCATTTAAGATAAAACAAACTGAATGCAAATAGTAAAAAAATTGAATTTCATTTTTTATTGCAGATATTCATGGTTGAACAATTTTGCTGAAGTTCAACTGATCATTATTTTTATAAACATTAACTGGTCAACAGATGTATTTGAACTGATCATTTATTTCTAAACATTTACTGGTGAAAAACTATTTGAACTGATCATTATTTTTCTAAACATTTACTGGTAAAATTTTGGGGGTTTTGCAAGAGTTTAGTATCATAGGTTTATTTAATTTGTAGTGTTATTTAATTCCCATCCAAATTTATTCCCGGCCCAGTCATCGTATTGGGGGTTTTGCAAGAGTTTAGTATCATAGGATTATTTTATTTGTAGTGGTATTTAATTCCCATGAAAATTTATTCCCAGCCAAATCATCGTGTTTGGTATTTTGCAAGAGTTTAGTATCATAGGTTTATTTAATTTGTAGTGTTTTTTAATTCCCATCCAAATTTATTCCTGGCCCAGTCATCGTGTTGGGTGTTTTGCAAGGGTTAATCATCTTGGGTTTATTTAATTTGTAGTGTTATTTAATTCCCATTCAAATTTATTCCCGGCCCAGTCATCGTGCTCGGTGTTTTGCAAGAGTTTAGTATCATAGGTTTATTTAATTTGTAGTGTTATTTAATTCCCATCAAAATATTTTTCCGGCCCAGTAATCGTGTTGGGTGTTTTGCAAGAGTTTAGTATCATAGGTTTATTTAATTTGTAATGTTATTTAATTTCCTTCCAAATCTATTCCCGGCGCAGTCATCGTGTTGGGTGTTTTGCAAGAGTTAAGCATCATCGGTTTATTTAATTTGTAGTGTTTTTTTTAATTCCCATCCATGGGTGTTTTGCAAGAGTTTAGTATCATAGGTTTATTACTTTCAAACTGAGTATAAATGTTCTATATAATGTTTTCAATCAATTGTATAATCAATTTATATAATTGTATAATTTTGTATGCAAGTGATTAAATGTTTTTATCCATTTATATAATAGTATAATTTTACATGCAAATTATTAAAAGTATTAATCCATTTATATAATTGTATAATTTAATATGCAAATGATAAAAGGTTTGAATTCATTTACATAGTTGTATAATTATTATGAAAATGATTAAAAGTTTTAATCATTTATATAATTGTATAATTTTATATGTAAATGATTGGATTTTTTTATTCATTTATATAATTGTATGATTTTGTATGCAAATGATTAAAAGTTTTAATCATTTATATAATCGTACAATTGTATATGCAAATGATTAAATGTTTTAATTCGTTTATATAATTGTTTAATTGTATATGTAAATGAGTAAAGGTTTTAATTCATTTATATAATTGTATAATTTTATATTTAAATGATTAAATGCTTCAATTCATTTATATAATCGTATAATTTTATATGTAAATTATTTATTGTTTTGATTCATTTGTATAATGGTATAATTTATTTGTAAATGATTATTTTTTAATGCATTTATATAATTGTATAATTTTATATGCCAATGATTACATGTTTTAATTCATTTGTATAATTGTATGATTTTATATGAAAATGATTAAATGGTTTAATTCATTTATATAATTGTATAATTCTATATGAAAATGATTAAAGGTTTTAATTTATTTATATAATTGTATAATTTTATATGAAAATGATTAAAGGTTTTAATTTATTTATATAATTGTATAATTTTATATGCAAATGATTAAATGTGTGTACGTAAAAAGATACTCCATAATATGTTTGTAAATGGTTTAGGTAAAGAATGTATAGATCAAACAGAAATGTCGGTGTAGTTATTTTAAGTATTATCTCATCAAAAGAAATCAGTTGTACGAGTATTCCTCCTTAAAAAAGCATTTAAAGGAATTTTAAGTATTAGGGAAGATTAAAATAAGTTAATTATACATTTATGTTGATACGATTTAAATGGCAAACTGTGAGTAGGAAACGATTGATTAATTTCTCCCAAGAGATTTTAACTTATAATGCACTCCTTAATTATAAGGAAGTTTTTGTATTCAAATTTGTTAATGCTTTCTAAGCTCAGCAAGACGTATGACCTTAAACCCCTTTATTTTATTGTATTACTGACACTTTATTTTAATATAATTACTGACACAGCATTGACTTTCAACCAAATGCTGGCTGATAGCAGTGTGTCCAGTTGAAGAGGAAGGGAGACGCAAATCTTATCCTTCCTTTTTTTAAAATTTAAATGGATGGTCCTGCTTTATCCGGATCTCTAAATGCATTAAATCACGCCCCACAAAATCAGCATCACATTGGAATTTAAATTGATAAACAACATTACCGCAGTTGACATAAAGCACACTGACTTTGCGCAAAAAACAGATAGGTCTAATAGTATACACCAAACCTACGGAAACAAGTTATAATCATACTAACAATGTGTTTTGCAATTTTATGCTTTTCTCAAAAGTAATTTGAAATAAAGAATACATTTTAAAGCATAATAATTTTGATAATTTGAAATCTTTATTTTTTATAAGATCTTCTGGATAACCATTTTTACTGGATAAGCATTTTAATCAATATTTTCCTCGTCCTATCTCTTTTCAGAGTAAAGTCTGCTAGGGGGATAACTCCTGAGATCTCTATGAATCAAATTATGAATTAAACCAGGCTTTCGTTATTTGGGTAGAAAACGTTCACAAAAGTTTGTTTCATGTAAATGATAGCGACAGTCAAAGGAATGATCAAATCTCAGTTTGAAATTCTCATTCAAAGTAAAATGTATTAACGTGTCATAACGAATACCATGTAAACGGAGACAATTTTTATTCAAATAATTAAAACGTAAAAGAGTGAATCAATTAAGAGTCTGGATGTTAATGAAATATTTTACCATTTAAGATAAAACAAACTGAATGCAAATACTAAAAAAATTGAATTTCATTTTTTATTTACAGATATTCATGGTTGAACAATTTTGATGAATTGGAACTGATCATTATTTTATAAACATTAACTGCTCAACAGATTTATTTTAACTGATCATTTTTCTTTATAAACATTTACTGGTGAAAAGATGTATTTGAACTGAACATTATTTTTATGAACATGTACTGGTGAAAGAATGTATTTGAACTGATCATTATTTTTATAGGCATTTACTGGTGAAAAGATGTATTTTGAACAATTTTGATGAATTGGAACTGATCATTATTTTATAAACATTAACTGGTGAAAAGAGGTATTTGAACTGATTATTATTTTATAAGCATTTTCTGGTGAAAAGATGCATTTGAACTGATCATTATTTTTATAGGCATTTACTGGTGAAAAGATGTATTTGAACTGATCATTATTTTTATAAACATTTACTGGTGAAAAGATGTATTTGAACTGATCATTATTTTTATAAACATTTACTGGTGAAAAGATGCATTTGAACTGATCATTATTTTTATAAATATTTACTGGTGAAAAGATGTATTTGAACTGATCATTATTTTTATAAGCATTTACTGGTGAAAAGACGTATTTGAACTGATCATTATTTTTCTAAACGTTTACTGGTGAAAAGATGTATTTGAACTGATCATTATTTTTCTAAACATTTACTGGTGAAAAGATGTATTTGAACTGATCATTATTTTTATAAACATTTACTGGTGAAAAGATGTATTTGAACTGATCATTATTTTTATAAGCATTTACTGGTGAAAAGATGTATTTGAACTGATCATTATTTTTATAAACATTTACTGGTGAAAAGATGTATTCGAACTGATCATTATTTTTCTAAACATTTACTGATGAAAAGATGTATTTGAACTGATCATTATTTTTATAAACATTTACTGGTGAAAAGATGTATTTGAACTGATCATTATTTTTCTAAACATTTACTGGTGAAAAGATGTATTCGAACTGATCATTATTTTTCTAAACATTTACTGGTGAAAAGATGTATTTGAACTGATCATTATTTTTCTAAACATTTACTGGTGAAAAGATGTATTCGAACTGATCATTATTTTTCTAAACATTTGCTTGTGAAAAGATGTATTTGAACTGATCATTATTTTTCTAAACATTTGCTTGTGAAAAGATGTATTCGAACTGATCATTATTTTTCTAAACATTTACTGGTGAAAAGATGTATTTGAACTGATCATTATTTTTCTAAACATTTACTGGTGCTAAGATCTATTCTTGTGAAATATGTGAATATTCTTGTTCTGAGGAATCAGATTTAACAACACATATGAGAAGTCACAGAGCAGACAATTTATATTCTTGTGAAATATGTGACTATTCTTGTTCTGATGAATCAGATTTAATAACACATACTAGAACTCACAGTGCAGAAAATTTATATTCTTGTGAAATATGTGAATATAATTGTTCAAATAAAACAAATTTAGTAATACATATAATAACTCACAGTGCAGAAGATGCATATTCACGTGAAATACGTGAATATGATTGTTCTTATGAATCAAATTTAGTGACACATATGAACACTAGCACAGAGAAAAAGACATTTTTATGCAAAGTGTGTGATTATTCTAGTTCTAGAAAATCAGATTTAGAGTCACATATGAAAGTTCACACTGGCGAGAAAACATATTCTTGTGAAGTGTGTGGATATTTTTTCTCTAGGAAATCAGATTTAATAGAGCATACTAAAACTCACAATGGCGAAAAACCATATACTTGCAGAAATCACAGTTAGTTTTGCATATGAGAACTCACACTAAAGAAAAGCCATATTCTTGTAGAATGTGTGCATATTCTTGTTCTAAAAAGTCAGATTTATTAAAGCATATGAGAACTCACACTGGTGAAAAGCCATATTCTTGTAAAATATGTGATTATTCTTTTACTCAAAAGTCAAGTTTAGTGAGACATATGAGAACTCACACTGGTGTAAAACCATATTCTTGTAAAATATGTGATTATTCTTGTTCTAAAAAATCAAATTTAATGACACATATGAGAACTCACAGTGGGGAAAAGACATAGTCTTGTATATCGTGAATATTCTATTTCATAAAACTCAACCTTAGTGAGACATATGAGGACTTGCACTTCTACAAGTCGATCATCAAAAATAATTTTACGACATAAAGAATAAGGAAAACTTTTCCCAAAATAATTGAAATAAGATCCAAAGCAGAGTTCATGCACTCTTACAATAAAACAACTAAGAGTAACACCATGGATAACTGAATAAATAAATAAAAAAAACTGTTTTTCACAAATTGATTCAGCATTAATGAATAAATACAGAATAACTAATTTAAACTCTCTGTTATCTAAGGAGATTTTTTCAGAAAAAAACATTAATTTTACATATTCAAAACCATATAAGTTTAACATGTCCAAAAATGTATTAGTTTAACTTATCCATAAAATATTAGTTTAACATATTAAAACATATTAGCTTAACAGCAGATATTAGTTCAACATATCTAGAAAACATATTAGTGTAACATATTAAAAAAAACATATTAGTTTAACATATTTAAAAAACATATTAGTTTAACATATTTAAAAACATATTAGTTTAACATATCCTTAAAACATATTAGTTTTACATATCCTAAAAACATATTAGTTTAACATATCCTAAAAACATATTAGTTTAACATATTCCAAAAACATATTAGTTTAACATATCCTAAAAACATATTAGTTTTACATATCCGAAAAACATATTAGTTTAACATATTCCAAAAGCATATTGGTTTAATATATCCTAAAAACATATTAATTTAACATATCCTAAAATCATGCTGAAATATACAAAAAACATATTAGTTTAACATATTCCCAAAACATATTTGTTTAACATATTCCCAATATATGGAATATGTTAAACTAATAAGCTTTTGGAATATGATAACCTAATATGATTTTTGGAATATGATAACCTAATATGATTTTTGGATATGTTAAAGTAATGTGTTTTTGAATATACTAAAAACATATTAGTTTAACATATCCCCAAAACATATTTGTTTAACATATCCCAAAATAATGCTGAAAAGAAGTTCATTGCAATGATGTACGAGGAACACCTAAAACCTTTATTTCCGAAATTTGTAAAAATATATAAAAACCGATATTTTTTTAAGTTATAGATCTTTTTGGTAAAATCAACTTTCTTAATAAAGGTTAATCTTAAAATACTTCCATACAAGAATACACTTCATCCGTACATACACACCATCTATAGGATTATGCAATAAGACAGTCAAACAAATAATGTTATAAAAATGTCTGCTGCGAACCGAAAAAAAACAGTCGGCAAAAAACACCAATAATTTCTATTGCAAAAAACTGGACGTATATGACAACCAACACCAATAATTTATATTGGAAAAAACTGGACGCATATGACAACCAACACCAATAATTTCAAGATGCAAAAAACTGGACGTATATGACAACCAACACCAATCATTTCAAGATGCAAAAAACTGGACGCATATGACAAGCAACACCAATAATTTCAAGATGCAAAAACTGGACGTATATGACAACCCTTTTTATAGGGGCATGTCGAATAGTATATAATATTTCCCGGACGCATATAACAAGCAACATCAATAATTTCAAGATGCAAAAAACTGGACGCATATGACAACCAACACCAATAATTTCAAGATGAAAAACCTGGACGCATATGACAATCAACACCAATAATTTCAAAGTGAAAATTACTGGACGCATATGCCAAGCAACACCAATACTTTCAAGATGCAAAAAATGGACGCATATGATAAGCAACACAAATCATTTCTATTTCAAAAAATCAATTTCTTTTTTTATATATTTTTCATTCCCAATTTTTAATTAGAATTTCAACTGTTTCTTTTCTTTAATTAAATAACAGATTGTAAATAAAATTATTTCTTTAAATATATTTGTGTTCTTTTATTCATTCAAGATTGAAAGTCACAGATAAATAAACATTACATTTGAAAAATCAGTATAGAAATGATTATTAAAATTTCTCAGTTGTATCTTTGTGAAACATGAACAAGTTTATGACACGTGTAAAATGTGCAGATGTAAACTTTCTAAACCCGTAAACTGTATTTCGTTATTTTTATCAGATTATGATTTTACCATTCTATGTCCAGTATCAAAAGTTGTAATTCAATAAAGTCAATCATTGGAAGCTTTCATTTCCGTACGGCAGATGTAAACTTTGTATCTTAGAGTAAACAAAAAATCTTTGCTAAAATGATTTTTTCCTTTTGTTTTATTCGACTTTTATTTTGTTTTATGCGATTGAAAATCTCGCTGAAAAAAAGCACAAAAAATTATGTTTAAATTTAAAATTTCGTACATTAATTGAACCTGAAATGATGATTAATCATCATTTCCACGCTACTCTAACATTGTAGAAATGTTCACTAAACCGAAGTCTGACTGATAAGGTTGCAAAAGATTTATCTGGCACTACGGGGTCACAGGGAAAACATCCATAATGATGAGAGAGATTTAAAAAAACAAAAGGGATTTTTTTAGAATTAGTAAATTTTTTGCAAAGTATGACCCTGTGCTCCGTGAACATTTGGTGAAACTTAAACTGGGAAAGAAAATCGCTACTTCTTATCTGTCACCAGAAATTCAAAATAAATTTGTGAGCATTTTGACAAAGCAGGTTAGAAAGAAAATCATCGATCCGATCAAAGAAAGCAAATATTTTTGCATATTTTTATAGCACTCCTGATGCATCTCACAAGGTAACAGCGCGAAGGACATTTCTAAACTTTGGAAAAAGATGAGATTCAGATTGATGACTGTATTGGCTAGACATTTGACAATGCTGCTATTATTCAATGCACGCCACTGATCGGCTGTGCAGAAAAGAATATCCGAAATAAACCCAAAAGCTCGATTTGTGCCATGCACTAACCATTCATTAAATCTGGCTTGTGTATATGCCGCTTCTGTAGCGATTCACTCTGTTATATTTTTGGCATTCTGGACCGGTTATTCTCATTCTTTTCTGCATCTACACATCGCTGGGACGTATTGATGCAGTTGATCGGTCTAAATATCGAGCGGACTATGGAAACTAGATGGAGTAGTTGAACAGATGCTGTAAATGATGTGGTAAAAAACTATTAGAAGTCATCATTGTCCTGGAACAGCTCACAGAAGGAGAAAATGCAACCACAAGATCAGATGCACCATTAATTCTCAACTGGATATTGTAGTTTCTGTTTCTTTTATTTCTGAGCTGTTGGGAAACTATTCTCTCAGAAATCAATGATGCCCAGAAGTATCTTCAAGAAAAGGAGCTGGATCTGCAACAAAGTTCTGTCAGGCTGATGTCGTTGAGATATTGCCTTATTCAAACAAGAGAAAAGATGGTAAACACTGCAATACACGAGTAAAAAAAACTCTACCCTGAAATAAGGATAAGCATGGAACATCGTATCCGCAAAAAGAAACGAATGTTGAACGATTGACTGATGATGCACTGAGGTTTGATACTGAGTTGAGATTGGAAATGTTGTCTGTCATAGACAGGTTGACTGTAGAAATATCTTGCAGACTTCAACAAGTTCACAATCTTACAAGTAAATACGCTTTTCTTACACCGTCAAATCTGCTTGATGATAATTATGATTATCAGCTTAGTGAAGTTGACGAAGTTATAGAAAAAGATAAATTCTTTGCCGAACGGAAGAGATTACAGTATTTTTTGAAAGCTTCAGGAAAAGACAAAATCAATGGACCTCTTGAACTTTTGAACTTTATACAGAGATACCACTTTGGAGAGTCCGCCCCTAATACTGTGATATTGCTACGCATTTTCCTTACCCGAGCTATTAGCGTTGCCAGCTGTAAGCGCTCTTTCTCGAAACTGAAGCTCATAAAAACTACCTTCGATCAAAAATGAGCATGACAAATCTTAGACTTTGCAATCCTCTCTATTGAGAGGGAACTTTTCGATAGAGTGAATTTTGATAGCGTTATTGATAACTTTGCCGATAAGTATGTTTGTAAATGTTAAACCGACTTGATGTTTTGCCATAACTCTCACAAAATATAAATTTATAGCCTTATTTTCAATTCATAAATACATTTATTTAAAATAAAAATGTAAACCATTTTTAAAAGGTTTGAAACATTATTAACAACAACACATTTCTTAAATTACGCGCTTAAAACGAGCGAGTACACGCGCGGGTTTAAAAAAGTACGGATACAAGACGTTTTTTTCTCTTCGGAGTTTTGAAGGTTTTAACAGGTTGTCATATGCACGCAGTGGGGGGGGGGCAAAATAGGTAATCATATGCCAGCGGGGGATGGGCAAATAGGTCATTATATGCCAGCGGGGAGTAAATGAAATTATATACCGGGGGGGGGGGTAAAGCAGGTAATTATATGCCAGCGAGAGGGGGGCAAAACAGGTAATAATATGCCAGCGTGTGGGGGTGGCAAAATTTACGACCGCCCCGGGCTGCAAAATTTGATGCTACGTTACTGTTTATATGTGTCTGAGTCCTTTACCAAAATGATGTGTTAACATGTTTCATTTATGTAAAAAATGATGTGTTAATATGTTTAATTGCTGGTAAAGTTTATGTAAAAACGATGTGTTAACGTGTTTCATTGCTGGTAAAGTTTATGTAAAAAACTATGTGTTAACGTGTTTCATTGCTGGTAAAGTTTATGTAAAAAACTATGTGTTAACGTGTTTCATTGCTGGTAAAGTTTATGTAAAAACGATGTGTTAACGTGTTTCATTGCTGGTAAAGTTTATGTAAAAAACTATGTGTTAACATGTTTCAACTTCAACTTTATTGCTCAATATAAAGCATATCCTGCTGTGGCTGACAAATCTTGCAGTTCGTCGGAAGCATTCGAAACGACCAAAATGTAAAACAATGGATTATTCAAAGAGTCGTATTGAAGACAGTGATATCACATTGAACATCTGCCACGCGAAAGCAGGCGGCAATTCGAGTGTAAACTGGAAGGAATCCTAAAAGATTTTACGCTAATATGCAGCGAAATGACAAACTCAACAACCAAAACGTTGAAGCTGAATGATGGAGAAGCAATTGATCAGCAACAAGTGTCGCTTTTTGCCAATGCATTCGCACAGATATTTTAGGAAGATGATGGCCGAGAGTCATCGAATCTGGACCCAGTGGCGCTTCACAGAAAATCAAGATGTACGTTAGTTAACTATAACCAACGGAACAACAAAATCAAATTGAATGTCTAAATGATTTCTTGGTGAAATTGTGTTAATACTTGACTGAGTCCTTTACAGCTGATGTGTTAAGATGTTTCATTGCTGGTAAAGTTTATATGAGAAATGGAGATTTTCTCGTTGGATGAACTCGTAATAGAATTATCCTTTCCAAAGTTGCTATTAAAATCATGGCTGGTAAAGTTTATGTAAAAACTGATGTGTTAACGTGTTTTATTGCTGGTTAATATTATGTAAAAAATGATGTGTTAACGTGTTTTATTGCTGGTTAATATTATGTAAAAAATGATGTGTTAACATGTTTTATTGCTGGTTAATATTTTGTAAAAAATGATGTGTTAACGTGTTTTATTGCTGGTTAATGTTATGCAAAAAATGATGTGTTAACGTGTTTATTGCTGGTTAATGTTATGTAAAAAATGATGTGTTAACGTGTTTTATTGCTGGTTAATATTATTATGTATTATGTTATGGTAATTTTTTGTAAAAAACTGACGTGTTGACATGTTTTATTGGTTAATGTTTTTGTAAAAAATGATGTGTTAATATGTTTCACTTGCATTTCGGCCCGGCGTTGCCCGGCTGTTTTGAGGTGTATGTTGAGCAAAAAAAAAGGTATTTTTTTTAACTTTGACCCTTATTATAATCCCTTAAAATGTATTGTTTATGGCTCAAATCAAGTTATTAAGTTATATTCATGTCGAAGGAACCTATATCTAAAGTTTCAAGTGTTTAAACCCAAAATTGTAAGGGTTTGGTAGAGTTCTCACAAGTCAAATCGTTGTACTTTGACCCCTTAATCGCAAAATTACTGCCCGAAAACCGACCTCGTCGATTTTCCCAAATATCAAATTTCGAGTGTGTAGACTAAAAATTGACAGAGTTTTTGCGTAGGGAAATGTACACACGTTCACTTTTATATATATAGATTGCTGGTAAATTTATGTAAAACGTGATTTGTTAACATGTTTTTTTGTGGGTAAATGTTTTATTCCTCGTAGAGTCTATGTAAAAATGATGTGTTAACATGTTTTATTGCTGTCAAGATTATGTAAAAGTGATGTGTTACAATGTTTCATTACTGGTAAGTTTACGTTTTTATATATTTCATTGCTTGTAAAGTCATGTAAAAATGTAAACATGTTTCATTGCTGGTAAGTTTACGTTTTAATATATTTCATTGCTTGTAAAGTTATGTAAAAATGATGTTAACATGTTTCATTGCTGGTAAATTTTATGTGAAATATTTGCATGTGGAGGAATGAACTCGTAATAAAATTTTCTGGTTTTGTCATTGATTCTGTTGTTTCTCTTGTCTTGTTCCTAAGTGTTGACTTTTTCTTACTTTTTGACCATTCCTACTTAGCAACAGGTTTTGTCCGATTCTCTTGACCTACTAATGAAAACGTTACGAGGGAGAACCCGCCAGACAGCATGATCAGTTATAAGCAGACCAACAAGCAGATCAGTAGAAAAGAGTTTACTTCTAAATAGAGAATGTGTCCTTCTTTCAGATGACAATTCTTGAACAGTTACACACTGGGCATCTCCGGCATTAAAAACACCAGAGTAACAGACGCATAACTGACATGTGCAAACAATGCAGCATAAAAAGCTGCAAAAAACATCGGCAGCATATAAGTCTACTATATCACTACGTCTTTTAACACTCGATAATCGCACAAACATCTAAAATTGAACCAACTTGTACACATAATGCAATTCTGCTGACAAAAGACATAATCTTCTTTGAAGTAGTGATAATTGCACAAAATTATTAAAATTAAAATTTCACTAAGGTGAGCCTTTACAAGACGTTTGAGAATTATACGAATTTTAACACACGTTGCTAAATCTTTCCTTGCGCACACGGAACTATTAGGGTGGTGTAAACATATTGTCGTTTTTTGACGTATATATATATATATATATATATATATATATATATATATATATATACATATATATATATATACATCACTAGAGATCAACAAAATAGATAGGATAGACCTTTTCTTTGCAGGAGTCGAAAACAAAAATTCAGCACTATGAAATTGTACTAAAACATGAGGTGCAAACACAACCATTATACTATCTAGGAATATACCTGTTCTCATTGGATGCTGAAAGCTATCTGGTTATTGCGGATTACAACAGCAAATCCATAAGTCTACTATATCACTACGTTTTTTAACACTCGATAATCGCACAAACATCTAAAATTGAACCAACTTGTACACATGATGCAATTCTGCTGACAAAACACATACATCCTCTTGTGATAATTGCTAAAAGTTATTAAAATTAAAAGTTCACTAAGGTGAGCATTTACAAGAGGTTTGAGAATTATAAGAATTTTAACACACATTGCTAAATCTTTCCTTGCGCACACGGAACTATTAGGGTGGTGTAAACATATTGTCGTTTTTTGACGTATATATATATATATATATATATATATATATATATATATATATATATATATATATATATATATATATATATATATATATACTACATCACTAGAGATCAATAAAATAGATAGGATTGACCTTTTATTTGCAGGAGTCGAAAAAATCAGCACTATGAAATTGTACTAAGCATGAGATGCAACCACAACGATTATTCTATCTAGGAATTCTATACCTGTTCTCATATCTGGTCATTGCGCATTACAACAGCAAATCCATGGTTGTAAGAAAGTTATCACAACAATGTGTGAGTTCAAAATGTGTGTTTTCAACTAAGCAAACATTTGCTGAATATAGCATAGCGTCTATTGTGGAATCTGACAATTGCTCACTGTTTCAGTGTTAATTACCAGACATTTGAATCAAATTTGAATTGCACATATGTAACATTAGCGTAGATTTGTTAAGATAAAAAAAAATTCACGAATCAATAAATATATTGACCAGATATTGCCTAGTTTTTCTGAACTAATTTAATGGGGTAGTTGTCTTCGCTCGCGGCTCTGTGCTGACTGTCGGATGTCCCCTGCACTCTTTTTGGGGACAGTAGGATCAATGCGCCCTGCCTGTTGATTGGCCAGTCTATGGCCGAAGAACTTACAGGGAAGCATTGATCCGCCAGAGAGTATAGTTCATTAGGGGGGTTGCTACATCACCCCCTGCTTAGGCGGAAAGCCGATAAAGAAAAAATGTAGCAGTTTTTAAGAGAGAAAAAAATGTTCACAAAATTTGTTTGTTATGAGAAAATGTTCTTGATTTTCAGTGAATAGCTGGGTTTATTTTATTTTTTTTATAAAAGAAGAAAATGTCTTTGTGCAAGAACTTCGAGCTCCGACTATCCGACTTGAAGGATAATGCCAAAGAAACACGAGAAATATTGGAAGTACTAAAAATAAAAATTAAAAAATTAAAAAAACTGAAGAAATATACTTTTATGGGTCCCTTCTGGGAGGACCGAAAAAAAATCTATTCTAATAAGAAAAAGAACATTTAAGGCGAAGCACGTGTGGCGGGGGGTATTTAGAAAAGGTATCGAACTGTACGTAGCAGGAGAATTTTTTTTTTTTAAATAACATGCTTTTTCTTTTTTTTTATATTTCTGGTAAAAGAGAAAAACTATGTGTGTGTATGTTTTTTTTATATGAAGCAAGTACTCACGTTGGTTTTTTCTTTTGCTGGCAGGGGAAGAATATCCGTTTTAAACGTTTTTTAGTCTATATATGACACGTGGTGTTTGAACTGCATGAATGTGTCCGGCGGGGATGTTTTTTTTATTTTTCCGTGGGGGAACAATATGTCCCGAGTTGTTTTTTCGGTGATAAGTATTTGATTTTTGGAAGATGATTTCGGGGGGTTTTTTATCGGGGAAATAGAGAGCTTGTTAGCTGGAAATGGCTGTTTTAACCAAAATTCATTTTTTTTTTTTGTAAAATATTCTCTATGAAGAATATCAGGCCGCTTTTTTAATAATAATAATAATAATAATAATAATAATAATAATAATAATAACACCAACATCTAGGTTTTAACATTACAAATAATGAAAATGCGACAATAGTTGTAGAGAAATTGTAAGCAAAGTCGATAATATTAATAAAACAAAATGTAGTTTTTACGCGACTATTAAGAGAATCGTTTTTGTTTTCATGTCACAGGGTTTTTTTTATTACATTACAAAAAATGAAAATGCAACATTGCAACAATAATTGCAGAGAAATTATTTTTTTCAGGTCCTAATTTAGGATGCTAAAACCAACGATATTTTCATTAAGTCAAAACATTAAAAAATGAAAACTACAGCGTTTTTTTTTTTTAAATCTAACAAAGTTGATAACATTAATAATACAAAACGTAGTCTTTATGCGACTATTAAGAGAATCGTTTTTGTTTTCATATCACAATTTACGACGCTAAAACCAACGAGATTTTCTTTTGATGAAAACATTTGAAAAAGAAAGTTGCGGCAATTTTTTCTTTTTCTTTTTTTCTTTTTTTTCTTTTTTTCGATTACATTTTTATTAAAACGTAAATATTATGGTGAATTTCTATAAAAAAAATAGTCTTTAAGTTTAAAACCCAAAGCATGAAAACATTACAAAAGAAATAGAATTTTTCCTATTTCGTTTTTCTTTTTCAAATTTTTTTACAACTTTTTAAAATTAATTAATAAATGGTACGGGAAGATTTGTTACACAAAAAAAAGTCGCCTCAACTTTAAAAAAAAAGTTGTTTGTTAATATCACAATTTCCTTTTCAGCTATCGTTGCATTTTCCTTTATTTTCACAACAAATCTTGCCAGACATTTATTTGTTAATTTAAAAATGTAGTAAAAAATGTTTTGTAATGTTTTCATTCTTTGGGTTTTAAGCTTAAAGACTTTTTTTTTATAGAACCTCACAATAATAGGGTTTGTATTACTGTACACATAGATTCGAAAAAGTTGTTACAAAACAAATATATAAAAAATAAACGTTATCAAAAGCAAGATAAGTTACTTTTTTACCTAACTGGATATGTTTTTAGTGTTTTTATTTAATGTAACATGTTTATTCAGCTCGAAAAACATACAGTGTTGACCGATGTATTGGAAAGTTAAAGATGGCACCTACGGTATGTTTGGGAAAAGAAGTTAAAAATGAAAACTATGCAAAATATTGTTGGAAACTCGCACAATATATGTTACCATGACATAAGATGACATATATTCGCTGGCTTTTTAATAGTATTTTGCCTAGTTTTTTTTTTAATTTTTAACTCCTTTTCCCAAACTTACCGTGTCAAAGTTTTTTTTTTTTTTTTTTTTACACAGTGATCACCACTTATCAAGGCCCGGAAGCCACTCAGGGATAAGGGTTATTGCAAGTACATTACGTTAGTGTGGAGATTTGATGAAGTGTTTACTTAAGGGGGCGGTTCATTAGGAATTTGTTAACGTTGGACTTGGAGACATCCAAGTTGTAATCCGGTGGGAAGCAGGCAGACGGAACAGAGTTCCACAGGGGTGCAGTTCTAGGAAAGAAGCTTTGTTCATGGAATCCACGTTTTGATTTAGGCACAGATAAAGAGTGGGGGAAATTTTTCACAGTGGATTCAGCTAGACGGGTGTTTTTCGTGAAAGATTGGCGAGGGGGACCAGGGATTGAAGTTCAGACGAGCACCTGCCATGGAAATAACGATAAAACAAGGATAGGCTCGCAACGTCTCTTCTGTGGGAGAGAGGTTGCAGGGTAGAGAAAAGGGCATCCCCCAAGTCGGGATGTTTGGGAAAAGAAGTTAAAAATAAAAACTATGCAAAATATTGTTGGAAACTCGCTTAATATATGTTACCATGACATAAGATGACATATATTTGGTGGCTTTTTAATAGTATTTTGCCTAGTTTTCTAGTTTTTTTTTTAAATTTAACTCCTTTTCCCAAACTTACCGTGTCAAAGGTTGAAAAAAAATCGTTGCAGCTTTTTTTTTTTTAATGTTTAGACTTAAAAAAAATATCCTTAGTAGTAGCGTCCTAAATTATGAGATGAAAAAAATGAACGAATTTCTTAGTGAAATGGAGTTGTCTCCCTCTGTACAATTACCTTGTATAAAAAAGCGCTCATATTAATATCGTTTATTATTTTTAATGTAATAAGAAAAAAAATACCAACTGCTTGAAGCATTTCTGTTAATTTGCTAATGCTCTTTCAAAAACAAATCAAAATAATTTTTTATGTGCACATATTTTATTCACTTGATTTATGTATAAAGATTTTTCTAACAATAAACTTTATTTAATTTAATCTTTAGAAAAAATCTAATATATCTTGTGGTTGCGATAATGTAGGGATAATCAAGAAACTGTATTCCGTGAAGGAAATAAAGAGATGACTATGTACTGTAGTTGTATATCAACGAAGGAAAGTTCATTAACGTATTTACGGAGAGACAATGTGTAGTGTTTATCGTGTTCAAGATCAGGGAGGATCTCTCTTCTTGCGTATCCGGTGACCAATGTTTGCAATCAAAGGGACATTACTCCCAGAAGAGTTACCTCCCCCTGAAACAATATATATAAGGTAAATAAAAGAGCGTTCGAACAAGTCACACAGCGATCAGTAAATTGTAAAGTATTGATTTGTGTCCTTTTTTTATTCTCTAACATATTCACACCCGGGAGCCGGTGCATCATTTTACAACATTAAACTACTTCTCTTTCAAATACACGTAATGCATGGGAGGATGGCACGCACAACCCATGACAAATAAAGCCTCTCTTGAACTGGGGGGGGGGCAGGTCAGTACTTTTTGACGGACCGTCTTTTTAAAAATCTACCAAAAATTAGGTAATTATCCGATCAATACGAAATTTTCAGCGATTATTAGGAGAAGAATGAACTTTATAACAGTGTACTTATTTTTCATAAACGATATTTATATATATATATATATATTTTGCTTACAACCCCCCCTTGTTTTGAAGAGGGAACAAATATGCTTAAAATAATCATCTGAAACTGAACAAAACATATTGTGTTGTTGTAAGGGACAGAATTATGGATTAAAAAAAAATTGTTTGCATACCTTATTTTGACGTCTGAATATCAGAACTTCGATTGTGTTTAATTATCCCGCTTTGGAGTTTTGAAGTGTGAAATTCGGTGAATATGTTAGGTAAAATAATTAATTTAAGTTAAGCAAAACAAACAAAAAATTTTTTTAGTATTTATATGAAAAAAGCCATTTTAAAATTTTTGATGAATAAATTAACAATTTTTTTTTAGCGAGCCGAATAATGCATGACCATTATTAAACAGGGCATGCTTTGAATAATCGATACAAAAAAAATTCGATAAATGTTGTGCCCTTTGTGTTAAAAATAGCATCATTTTTTTCGATCCCGTTTGAAAACGTTTGCCGCCTTTCGACTACGGTGGACCAAACGCGCTGAAATAATTTTTTTTTATTCTGCTTTAAATTGCCCCCCCCCATTTTGGGGAGTCTGGCCCCCACACACATACACATTAAAAACAAAACTCATACAAATGGTCACCCATCTGGTACTGGCCAGCCTCAGCTTAATAACACATTGAAATTTTCGTCACTGAAAAATAAGTTTTTTTTGGCCTGTTTGGTCTTCCATAGTCGATCTCGACTCTACATGGAAATATCTGGTTACCTATATGAATAAGTGGAATTATTTGAAATTCAGGTACTTATATTATAATATTTTTGCATATTCTCTTAGAAAATCATCCTAAATCTTAGTTAGACAATAAATAAATAAATAAATTATTTCAAAAACCTTTTTTTTTTAATATTTAAGTACGTTTTTTGTGCAAGACAAAAAATGTCAATTGTTAACTTTTTGGGAAAATTTAACATTTAAAATTTAATTAAAAATAGTAGAAAAAGTTTTACATTATTCTGTTTTCTATATGATAAAATTCAGGGTTTTATCATTCTGGAAAAAAAAAGTTACTCAGAAATAATGGATTTTAATAAATGTAATTTAGTTTTAAAAAACAACAACAACTTGATTTTGCGGCCATTTTTGGCGGTGCCTAAGCTACAATGATGATAACGCAAAACATGGTTGAAATGAGCAGACAAATTAGAAACAGGTACTACACTTTCATCGTTGTTCGTTTAATGCTGATTTTATGTAAAACAAGCAGACTAATAATCAGGTTTAAGTCTGGAATAATGAGTGAAGGTCATCGTAAGTTTAACCGAATCAAGTTTGATAACAATAAGTTGCAAGTCCCATTACGTAATCATGACGTCATAGTTTAATTTCTTGGACCAAATCTATTTTTGTCATTTGACTGACTTCACTGTTTGTACAATTCCTTCCTCTTATTGGATTTGTTTATGTGAAATATTTAGTTTTACAATTTTTAATATGAACATTATTTGGCTTATTATTCGGAATACTGTTATCATTTTGGACGTTAACGGTAATTCGACTAATCCAAATAATAATGAAATGTTTTATCTAAAAAAATAAACCTAATTTTTAAAGCTTCATATTTTTTTAATGAATTGAACACGAAATATAAATTTACAATAGAAATACTCTATAAAAGGTTTAAGAATAACAAATGTAATCTAAACTTTATAGGAAAACAATTCGGACATTTTTACACGAGGAACGAAAAAATGCTTTCACCGTGATATTACGATGACCTGAAGTTCTTTGTTCTTAAGCAGTTGATATTCTCTTTAAATAATTTCACGTTTAAATCGTGTTTTTCATCTTTTAATTTTGATTCTTTTATATTTTCATATATTTTATTTCTTAATGAATTGGACACACAGAACAAAAATTGTATCAATTTACTAAAGAAATCATAACAAACAAAGTTTCTGTTTTGAACACAATAGAAAAAAAAAACGACAATTTTCTCGTATGTAATTCCCTGAATGAAGGGTAAGTTTCTTTTTTTTTTAATATCATTTAACAACTTACAAATACTTTTAAATATTAAAATAATTTATTTTTTTATTGCAATCCAATATAAAAGGTAAGTTATTTTTACGACTTTAAAACATCCGTTTGAATAACTTTTAGAAATTATCTGAAACAGAAAAGCAGTTTATTTTTTGCACCTCAGAATTTTTTTTTTTTTTTTTTTAATGAATACGAAATATAAATTTACAATAGAAATACCCCAGGAGTTTTAAGAATTGACAAATATAATCTAAACTTTTTAGGAAAACAATTCGGACATTTTTACACAAAATCTTAAAAATTAAAAATGGTTTATTTTTTTTTGCAATCCAATAAAAATATTGATTCCGCCATGCTTTATAACAAACTTGAATGAAAATATATGAATCTCCGGTACTTGTACAGTTTAATCAAGACATTAAAACATTAAAATATTGAAAAGAAGGTTATACTGTACGTATCCGTTTTGGACTGAAGATCTCCGAAAAAAAAAAATTTCACTTAATTTGATCGAGTAGTTTTATTTTTATTTTTTTTACAGCGGAAAAACACGTTTTTATGAGAGCGCGTTGAAGTCAGCCATTGTGAAATTTATTGAACACGCCACGGGGAGATAACTCTAGTTAAAGCACTGACATCCCCCCCCATTTTTACTACTAGCTGTTCTTCCTAAACATCGAACCGTTTAGTCGGTATCATAACAAATTGGTTTTTCCCCCTGTAAAAAAATAATATATATATATATATAATAAAAACATTGCTTGATGAAATTAAGTTAATTTTTTATTTATTTATTTATTTTTATTTATTTGTTTTTTTTTGTTTGTTTTTGTTTGTTTTTTTTTAATTTTTTTTGTTTTTTTATTTATTTGTTTTTTTTGTTTGTTTTTTTTATTTATTTTTTTGGGTTGTTTTTTTTGTTTTTTATTTATTTATTTATTTATTTATTTTGAGAACTTCGATCCATAACGGATCCATACAATTTAAACATTTTTCGATATTTTCATTTTTTTAATGTCTTGGTTAAACTGTACAAGTACCGAATCTCCGATTAAAAAATAAAAAAAAATCTTCCGGTAAATATGAAGAATTACTCCACCCTCGAAAATTCATTTAAAATTACCACTCATATAGGTTTTCAGGGTCACTGAAAACGAAATTAATGTTTAAAATGATGGCAAACGGGCAGATTCCAAGATATAAAGAAATGTTAGTTTTAAAAATGTAGGGGATCACTTTTCTATATTAATCTAACTAAAATGAGCACCCACTTTGTGGCCACGAGTTTTTTTCGGGAGGGGGGGGGGGCTTTCTTTCCACCCTCGGAAAATCCTTTAAAATTACCACTAACTTTTAAAATTCCAGGAAACAAGTAGTTTCTAAGATGTAAAGAAATGCACTTGCTTCATGGTCACCTTTTTATTTTTTTTAGGGGGGGGGGAAACTGCCGGTTTGTTTTTCGTTCTTTTTTGGAGGGGGATATTCAATTATAGAACTTTTATAATTTTTTAACAAGTGCTTATGCAGTTTAATTAACTGGTTTGAGCAGCAGAACTTTTAAATATTTTACAAAAATTCTGTTTACATTTAGTGGGAGGCGGTGGAGGGGCGGGGATATTGTGGCGGCCATTCCCCCCCCTTCACCACCTCCCACCAAATATAAACAGAATTTTTTGTAAAATATTAAACAGTTCTTCTGCTCGGTTAATGTCGGCGTGTTACTTATGTTAAAACGGTTAATTAAACTGCATAAGCACCTATTAAAAAACTATACAAGTTCTATAATTGAATATCCCCCTCCAATTGCGTCTGAAAAGCCATAAAAAATATCACGAAAAATAGAAAAAAAACAAATTATAAATATTTAAGACTTTGTTATATAAATTTAACATAAATAAAGCACCTACTTCCTGCCCAAATTTCAGTCAAAGAGACATGTAATCATTCGCAGTTTCAAAGTGTTATGGCAGGAAAAGGGAGAGGGAAGTCCTTGTATCGATTTTTGTTTGGATTTTAGAAAGGTAGGATTAAACCCCACATGTTTTAAACTATTCTCTACTTCCACCTAACAATTTATTTGTCAGAAAAAGTGATGCACGACATTTATTTGCGACTGTCTGGAAGAGCTTAAGCAAAGAAAATGTTTGTTGGAATGTTGATTCTTTTTATGCTTGAGGTAGCCATTACGTCCGACTCATTTGATTGGATAATTTGGGTATAAAAAGTCACATGATCAGACTTGCTTCCCTAGCGCACTCAGGTATCCATGCTAGTTTTGCTGACTAAGCCACTCAGATATTCCCGCTAGTCTCACTTCTTATCACACTCAGTTGAAAAATACCACATAATTCTAATAAAAAAAATGGACTCTTATCAGCATTGGGATGACATTGTGAGTTCCATCATTTTCATTCCTGTTTTCCAGAACTCAACTGGCGCCATCTTGACTGCTGGCCTTCTCTCATGCAAATCACATTAACCCCCCCCCCTCGATCCTAAAAGTTAACCTCATAAACCTACAACCAGGCTACTTTCGCTTCCTAGCCATTAAAATATCCCTGCTAGTCCCACTTCCTCACTCACTCAGATATTCCTGTTAATCTTGCTTCATAACCAACTCAGATATCGCTACTAGTCTCACTTCCTAGCTCACTCATATATCCCTGCTAGTCCCACTTCCTAGCTCACTCAGATACCCCAGCTAGTCTCACTTCCTAGCCAACTCAGAAATCCCTGCTAGCCTCACTTCCTAACTCATTCAGATATCCCTGCTAGTAACGCTTCCCAGCCCATTCAGATATCCCTGCTTTTTCTGAATCCAAGTCCACACAAATATCCCTGCTATTCGTGCTTCCCAGCCCACGTTACTTGGCTAGACGCAGATAGATACGTGACGACTCCTCCTTAATACGAGAAAACTGAATAACATTTCCAAAATTCTTCATTTTAAAATGACAAATTTTTAATTACTTCATTTCAGAGCTAAAACTTTTTTCAGCAGATACAATCAAATTTCTTTCTAAATTTCTTATTTAAAAACGACCAGTTTTTCCATACAAATCAACTGAATTGCATAGAAAGTTCTTTTATCAGCAACGACTTTTTTGTTCAAATACAACCAAATTTAAAATATGACCGAATTTCAGCATCACACACTCGAATTGCCATTGTAAGTTCTATAGAATATTTAATTTCCAAATTTTGACTTGCATGTGCTAATAAAAAATTCTCTATAGTCCGACAAATAATCACAAGTCCGAGCTTTGAATGCATATTTCACTTCTCAATAGCATCAATTTTTTTTCCAAAGTCCAACTTTTGAATACGTATATAAAATCCACAGCATAACAAATTTTCACTTTGACTTTTAAATTTGTATTTAACATTCAACCAAATATTTTTTTAAAATACGTTTGTTATATTATGACAACAAAAAAGTCCAACGAATTTTCATTTTGAATTTTAAATGTGCGTTTAACATTCAACCGAATAATTTTTTAAATACGTTTGTTGTATGATGACAACAAAAAAATCCAACAAATTTTCACTTTGACTTTTAAATTTGTATTTAACATTCAACTGAATATTTTTTTAAAATACGTTTGTTATATTATGACAACAAAAAAGTCCAACAAATTTTCATTTTGAATTTTAAATGTGCGTTTAACATTCAACTGAATAATTTTTTTAAATACGTTTGTTGTATGATGACAATAAACAATTCAACAAATTTTCACTTTGACTTTTAAATTTGTATTTAACATTCAACTGAATATTTTTTTAAAATACGTTTGTTATATTATGACAACAAAAAAGTCCAACGAAATTTCATTTTGAATTTTAAATGTGCGTTTAACATTCAACCGAATAATTTATTAAATACGTTTGTTGTATGATGACAACAAAAAAATCCAACAAATTTTTACTTTGACTTTTAAATTTGTATTTAACATTCAACTGAATATTTTTTTAAAATACGTTTGTTATATTATGACAACAAAAAAGTCCAACAAATTTTCATTTTGAATTTTAAATGTGCGTTTAACATTCAACCGAATAATTTTTTAAATACGTTTGTTGTATGATGACAACAAAAAAATCCAACAAATTTTCACTTTGACTTTTAAATTTGCATTTAACATTCAACTAAATAATTTTTTAAATACGTTTGTTGTATGATGACAATAAAAAATCCAACGATTTTTCACTTTGAATTTTAAATTGTGTATTAATTTGTTAGATGAAAGTACAGAAAAGTTAACATGAAGACTCTAATTCCCAACAACGTAACAACCGCATCCTTTGTTTATTAATTTCTTAGATGAAAGTACAGAATAGTTAACAACATGTAGACTCTAATCTTCCAACAACGTTACAAACGTTTTGTTTATAAAAAATGATTGTAAAAAGCTGCAACCGATATGCTACTCTTATACCACTATCAGCCGGTCACTGAGGTGTATGACCGACAGACGTGTTATATTAAATGTCTTAAAGTGGTCTCAGGGAGACGTAAAGATGGGCCAGTCATTAGAGTCTTTGTATAAAGAAAATCATACCTGATATGTTGAATGTGCTCTGTTGCTCCTTTTTCTCCCAGGAAACGTCTTGACCTCTTCACCCTTGTTGACGTTCTGACTGGAATTTTGTTTTAATTTTCCGGACTGCTTCATTGTTTCAATGAAGGCATTTATGAAGGCATTCATGGCAGACACAAGAAAAACGACACGCGACACAATTGTAATATATATAAAGCATAACTATTTTATTTTAAAAATATATTTTACAAAAAATTTTACAATTAAAAACTGGACAATAGGCTTTTCAAAGCTTACTAACCTAACTAGCATTGAGGGAGGGGGTGCTCCCCCCATTTATGGAGAGACAGAATATGCGTCTTCACTTCATGGTGGTCGTGTAGGAAAGAGACAGAAAGATAGCAAGGGAATTATGGGAAGGAATCTTTTGTATCTACATACATATCAATATCTCTCTCTATATATATATCAAAATATATATCAATATATATGTATATCAACATATACATATATATATATATGTATATCAATATATATATAAATATATATATATATATACATATATGTAGATAAAATAAAAAAGGAACAAACCGTATTGTGTTCATCAACGTTTCGTCTTTATTTCGAGACTTCCTCTGGATGAATGAGATTAAGAAACCAAAAAATATACCAGTATAAAATATTTGAAAATGTTTCACGTGCACAGTGTGACGCAGTTCTATTTCAGAGAAACGGAAAATTGATGTTGGAAATTAAAAAAGGAGGGGGGCTGGCACTGTTAAAAAGAAGGAAATTTTAGTGACGTCATATAGTCGTTAATTTAATTTTAAAACTATGAACGCAAGTTTATATTCTTATTGGGAAAAAGATATATCTGTTGAAATTACAAATATAAGTTTGTAACAGAAATGAAATGAGTGTTTTTTATGTAATTTATTGATTGAGATTGTGTCTTAATTATTACAGGGGGTGTTTGAATGGTGTGAGAAAGTTAACCTGTGTCCACAGTTAAATAATGTTCTTTTAATATCAGTTTACGTATTAATGGCGCTATGTTATAGAAACCTCCGCATTGTTTAATAGTGCTTGAAATTGCGATAAGCGCAGATTCAAGAAGTCTACGACGCGGTTTATTTGAAATAAATTTAACTACTTTTGCTTGTTTAAAGTCAAAGGTGTGGTTATGTTGCAATGAATGAGAGAATAATGCACTTAGAGAATTGCTATTTTTATATCTCTTTTGTGTTCATTGAGCCTTTTTTCCAATTCACGCTGAGTTTCACCAACGTATTTATGATGGCAATTATGGCAAGGAATAGTGTACATACCTCCATCAGAAACTGGTTTGTTATAGAGATGTTTCGTAGTTTTTAATATATGTCTTATGGTTAGTGATGTGGTTTGTACGATAGGAATTTTTAGTTTGTTTAGTGTGTTATAGATTATTGTATTATTGTATACATGTATATCAATATATATATATATGGATATCAATATATATATATATATATATATATATGTATATCAATATATCTCTCTTTATATCTATCTATATATATATATATATATATATATATATATATATATATAAATGTATCTTATGTTTTCACTATGATGAATATCATATAAAATTCATAGATGTAACTCTTTCTACAGTATATGTTAAAACACCTGTATCGACTCTTTCTGTGTCAAATTATAAAACATGCGATTATTTTCTTCTGTGTATCATATAAAGGTTTGAGTAAACAAGATTTGATTAAAAAACAATATATAAACGATGATACTAAAATATTGAATTTCATTTATTTCTTTTATTTACAGATTTTCCTGTTTGATGATTGTTATAGAAAATTATTGATATGAACGACAACACATATATGTATGCGAATATGTATATATATAATTATATATTATTACATTTTCATGGATCTATATGTTTTACTATAGAAAATTATTGATGTAAAAGACAACACATATATGTATGCGAATACTACTATTAAAAATAATTATTGGAAATAGTGTAGAAAATCACACACACCTTGAAGATAATATTCACATATGCGGTATATGTGCTTAATGTTCAAATGAATGAAAAGCTATAAACAAGATAATCAAAAATCACAGAAAAAGTATGCGGTTTTTGAAAAGACAATATTGTACAATATTCGATTCCATTAAATAGCTTTTCCATAGGTAAAAAAAATATTGTATTCTTGTGAAGGAGAATATTTTCTAAAAAATGCTAAAGTGAAATTCTGTAATATTCATAACAGAATACATAATAATGAAGCGGGATAAAGTTTAGTAAAACATGCAAGTACACAGTGAGTAAAGGCCACATTTTTGTGAAGTGTGCGTGTATTCTTTTTCTGGAAAATATGAAAATATGAGAACTCACACTGGGGAGAAACCACATTCTTGTGAACTGTGTGGCTATGCTTGTTCTTTAAAATCATATTTAGTGGCTCTGGAAAATATTCTTTAATAAGACGTATAAGAACTCACAGTGGGGAGAAACAATAATCTTGTGACGTGTGGAGATATTTTTTCTCGAAAATACTCTTTAATGATACATATCAGAACTCACACTGGAAAAAAAGCCACATTCTTGTAAGGTGTGTTGGTATTCTTGTTCTCAAAAATATTCTTTAATGAAAAATATGAGAACTCACACTGGCAAGAAAACACATTCTTGTAAAGTGTGTGGATATTCTTGTTCTAGAAAATCACATTTAGTGATACATATGAGAATTCACACTGGGGAAAAGCCATATTCTTGTGAAGCGTGTGGATATTCTTTTTCTGTAAAATCAGCATTAGTGACACATATGAGAACTCACACGGGAACAAAACCACATTCTTGTGAAGTGTGTGGATATTCTTGTTCTGTAAAATCTTCTTTAGTGAGACATATGAGAACTCACACTGGGGAAAACAAAAGTGAAAAATCACATTCTTGTGAAGTGTGTGGATATTCTTGTTTTCAAAAATCATATTTAGTGACACATATGAGAACTCACACTGGGGAAAAGCCACATTCTTGTGAAGTCTGTGGATATGCTTGTTCTAGAAAATCAGCATTAGTGAGACACATTAGAAGTCACACTGGGGAAAACCCACATTTTTGTGAAGTGTGTGGATATTCTTGTTCTATAAAATCAGATTTAGTGGCACATATGAGAACTCACACTGGAGAAAAACCATATTCTTGTGAAGTGTGTGGCTATGCTTGTTCTAGAATATCAGATTTAGTGAAACATATGAGAACTCACACTGGAGAAAAACCACATTCTTGTGAAGTGTGTGGCTATGCTTGTTCTAGAAAATCAGATTTAGTGACACATATGAGAATTCACACTGGAGAAAAACCACATTCTTGTGAAGTGTGTGGATATTCTTGTTCTAGAAAATCATATTTAGTGACACATATGAGAACTCACACTGGAGAAAAACCACATTCTTGTGAAGTGTGTGGCTATGCTTGTTCTCAAAAATCATATTTAGTGGCACATATGAGAACTCACACTGGCGAAAAACCACATTCTTGTGAAGTGTGTTGGTATTCTTGTTCTCAAAAATCATATTTAGTGAAACATATGAGAACTCATACTGGCGAAAAACCACATTTTTGTGAAGTGTGTGGATATTCTTGTTCTATGAAATCAGCATTAGTGACACATATGAGAACTCACACTGGGGAAAAACCACACTCTTGTGAAGTTTGTGGATATGCTTGTTCTAGAAAATCAGCATTAGTGAGACACATTAGAACTCACACTACAGGACCGTAAAAACGCATCTTAAAATGACATGGTCTCTGAAAGAAATAAACATTATACCGGTTGTGATAGGAGCAACTGGCTTAATAAATAAAAAAGAATCTTCGGAAATACTTAGAAGACATCTCTGGAAAACCAAGCTGTAACGAAATACAAATAGCAGCCATAAAGGGAACAACATCTATTCTTAAAAGAGCCCTCGGATATAAGTTTAAATCAGCAGAGAATCAAGTGTTAGCTCAAGGAGGGAGCCCCTTGATCTCCAAAAATTTACTGAATTAAAATCAAAAAAGGGAAAATCCATATTCTTTTGAAGTGTGTGGATATTTTTCGCCTAAAAAATCAGCATTAGTGACAAATATGAGAACGCACTGTGGAAAAAGCTACAATTTAATGATATCTGGATATTCTTGTTCTGAAACCTGCAAGTTAATGAAACATATGAGAAGTTACACTGAATAAAAGCCAAGTGTATGACTATTTAGTTCTTCAAAATTCATATTTAGTGACACATATGAACACTTACACTAGAGATGCAGCTTGACAGAGCGACGAACATCTGGGAACATGAACCACCACCAATAACATCAAATGGAAAAGTGACCGTATTCTATGACAAAGACATACAGGCGGGGAGATACATAAAAGACAAGGCCATCAAACCAGATATTGTAATATGGAACAAGCCTGAAAGAACTGCGCTCATTATCGATGTTACAGTCCCAAATGATTTTGGCCTTAACAGAGCTGAACGGGAAAAAATAACAAAATATCAGGACCTAAAAAATGATCTAAAAACGACATTGTCTCTGAAAGAAATACACATTATACCGGTTGTGATAGGAGCAACTGGGTTAATAAAAAAGAATCTTCATAAATACTTAGAAGCAATCCCTGGAAGACCAAGCTGTAACGAAATACAAATAGCAGCCATAAAGGGAACAACATCTATTCTTAAAAGAGCCCTCGGATATAAGTTTAAAACAGCAGAGAATCAAGTATTAGCTTTAGGAGGGAGCCCCTTGATCTCTTAAAATTTACTGAAGTAAAATATATAAAAGAGAAAATCTACATTCTTTTGAAGTGTGTGGATATTTTTGTTCTAAAAAGTCAGCATTCGTAACAAATATGAGAACTCACTGATGTCGAGATATTCTTGTTCTGAAATATGCAAGTCAGTGAAACATGACAACTTAAACTGAGTAAAAACCATTGTCATCTAAAGTGTATGACTATTTTAGTTCTGCACAATTCACATTTAGTGACACGTATGAGAACTTACACCGGAGACATAATTGGCCAAACATTTTAGACACGATTGTCTTACAAATAAGACAGAATCTCTGCTACAAAAATTGCTCCAAAATGGCAAAATATATATAAACTTTAATTGCATGCATCTTAAAGGGTGGGCCAACAGATACCAGAAAGGACAGTTTGAAGTAAGTCTATTGTGTTACTATTTTTAATCGTACTATTAGTCGTTCTAGTTCACCGCCCCCACCCTGCTATGGCCGGGATTTTATTTGTCACATATGGAGGCACTCACAAGTAAATGAGAACCACAGTTCACTTCCTATTCCTTCGACCTCTTTCGCTCCGGACAGCCATGGGATGAGCAAATATTTTCTGTTTCGCTATAAACGATGGGGGCACCCCCATCACTGCCAACACTCGTTAGGATTATCTACGTCGTTCACTGTAATAATTTTAATAGTTTACGTAATAATTGCTCTTGATCCTTTTTGTAAAATATTGTAATATATTTGTGTATAGAAATAAAAAAGTAAGTATTTCTCATATATATTAAAATTGTGTCTTGTCGTGTTATGTCTGTCTTAAATATTGAGATGGTGTGACAGCATGAAGACTCCTATCATATTGACATCATGTTACAAGCTACCGTTTCCAGGAAATGTAATATAAGTGTAGGTCACTCATGCTATGGACCGACCGATAGTGTTAGTATGACCATACAATCTTTACAGCTATGTACCTACGGTGCTATAAAACCTGACATGGTGATATATATATATATATATATATATATATATATATATATATATATATATACACATATCGGTATGTTTATCAGGTCAAAAACGGGGAGTGAGCATACCTGATGGGTTCTAGAATTTTAGTGTGGCTTTCAATTTTTGTTGTAAATTCACCTAGTTCATTTGTCAGTTACATATTTTGAAATGACTCGTAAACTACACAAGTCTATCATCTCCAGCAAAGTTCTGACGTCTGATAGATTTTTCAGATCGAGTACTCCAACGGTTCACATTTTTTTGTTAAGTTTGTGATTAGCTGATGATTTCATTAGCGAAGATTTGTCGGATGAAATCGAATTATATTTTATTACATGCACATTTGTTGCCATTCAATGTGAGATCTTTTCCCAAATTTGTTGGAATATTGCATGGAGTTTTTCTGCTATGATTTAAAACAAAGGATTATTTTATATTTCGAGATAAGAATTTATATTTTGCGTAATCATTTTTTGCGGATATTTTTTCTTAAAATGGAAGACCAGAAAGATCACAAAAATTACACTTAAAAGATTATAAATTCCAAGTTCTATAATTTCAGTGTGACTTTCAATTTTTGTTGTTAATTCACCTAGTTCATTTGTAGAGTTGCATAGTTTGAAATGACTCGTGCACCAGACAAGTCAATCATCCCCAGTAAGGTCCCTTAGAAGGTCAGAGGAGTAGTAGGCCGAAACATGGTAAAAAATCTACTATGGAAAGCAGGAATTACTGTGGTTACAAAATTCATAATTAATATCCGGTCGCGCTTAATCACCTGAAAAAGGCCAGAGGATTATTTGGCCGAAACAAACCCTATGCACATGATAACAAAAGTCTGTAAAAAATAAACAAATTATCAAACTTCATCGGAAATGATTCAAAAATAATTTTTTTTTCTTCGTTTAAATCTTTTTTTCCATTTGACTGAATTCACTGTTTTGTATAATTCCTTCCTCTTATTTGAGTTGTTTATATAAAATATTCAGTTTATATGAAATATTCAGTTTATGTAAAAAAATCAGTTTAAGTGAAATGTTTAGATTTGAAATTTTTTATATGTAAATTATTTGAATTATTTTAACTACTGTTTGAAATGTTTAGATTTGAAATTTTTTATATAAAAATTATTTGAATTATTTTAACTACTGTTTGAAATGTTTAGATTAGAAATTTTTTATATGAAAATTATTTCAATTATTTTAACTACTGTTATGAAACTTATTTGAATTTTTTTGACTACTGTTTGAAATGTTTCGATTTGAAACGTTTGATATGAAAATTATTTGAATTATTTTTACTACTGTTTGAAATTTTTAGATATGATTCACGTAGTTCATTTGTCAGTTACATATTTTGAAGTGACTCGTAAACTACACAAGTCGATCATCCCCAGCAAAGTCCTGACGTCTGATAGATTTTTCAGATCGAGTTATTCAACGACTGCTTTTTGTTAAGTTTGTGATTAGGCTGATGATTGCCTTAGCAAAGATTTGTCGATTGAAATCGAATTACATTTTATTATATGCCCATTTGTTGCCATTCAATGTGAAATCTTTTTCCAAATTTGTTGGAATATTGCATGGAGTTTTTTATCGTGGTTTTTCTGCTCGGATCCAAAACACATGATTTTTAAAAAAAATATTTCGAGATAAGAAAAGATCACAACAATTAAAGTTAAAAGATTATAAATTCCAACCTTGATCGCATTTCGGGGATAATGGCGCAATGGATAAAGGCTGTTTATTTATACGAGTCCAAGTCAGCTTTGTCTGAAGATATCGGTTTCAGTCATACTCAAGAAAGCCAGAGGATTACTGAGCAAACAACAGCCATGGAAAGTAGGAATTACTGTGGAATCATTTAGAGACCTTCCGGTTGTGCTTAATCACCTGAAAGAGGATGAGTTGACCACAAACAACAACTATGCACATGAAAACAAGTCTGTAAAATATTTGTTGTTTATATGAAATATTCAGTTCATGTGAAATATTCAGTTTATGTAAAAAAAATCAGTTTAAGTGAAATGTTTAGATTTGAAATTTTTTATTTGAAAATTATTTGAATTATTTTGACTACTGTTTGAAATGTTGTCAATGCCCTCAAAATAGTGTGAGGGGAGGAGGAAAAATAGAACATAATACATTCTCATTTAAGGGGCAGGTAACTCTTTTGGGAGTTATGCCCCTTTGGTTGCAACATTACATTATTCTTATCTTGGATGTTTCCATTAGTTCGACTAATCCAAATAATTATGAAATGTTCAGTCTTAAAAAATAAACCTATTTTATCTCCATATATTTTATTTATTAATGAATTGGACACACATAAGAGACATTTTTCTTAATAAATCGTAACAAGACATTGACAAATGTAATCTAAACTTGATAGGAAACAAATGCAAGATTGGAGATTAGGTGGCAAAATACTCTTGATTTCTATATCACATAAAAGGAACGAAACTCTGTTATCACCGTTATGTTACTTTGCCAAGAATATATAAATAATGACATCGGTATTTCGGAAGTTTACAATTTTAAATAAGCAGAACTTTTTTTTCAAAATTAGACATGAAAACAAATTTTATTTAAAAAAAAAGAATAAATACTTTTTTTTATTTTAAACAATATATATACAGAACTATTTTTTTTAATTTTAAACTATTTTAAAAGAATAAAAACTTTTTTATTTACTTTAAACAAAACTTTTTAAAATTTTAAACCATATGAATAGAACTTTTTATAATTCTAAAAATAGAAACCTTTTTAAAAAATGTTTTACAATATAAATAGAACTTTTATCATTTTAAACGGTAGTACTTTTAGCAGATTTGCCGTTTAGTTGTACAAATAACATGTAATCACTAAAAGGGACTTGTTCGGTAGACATCGATAATATCGCTTAATGTAAGAAGTTTTTAGGGAAGATAATTGTTTTACCTTCCTAATTAAATATATTTAAAGAAGACAACACAAAAGAACAACAAAAATCTGTTTAACAATTTGAAATATTTATTTGTAACCGGAACTGGCAGGTCGGACTACGAAAAAGAAGAAGGAACATAAAGTTCTTTTGGGGGTCGTCGGTCAGTCAGTACTGTGCCGTCCCCAGATAATAGCAGTTGTCTCCAGTGGAGGCCGTTGATGCTATTGCAAGATATCCAGTTGACAGGGAACAACAGAAGAGGTGTTTCTTGGCTGAAGATCCGATCTTGACTGAGTATATATATATATATATATATATATATATATATATATATATATATATATATATATATATATATATAATCCTGAAGCTTAATGTCGATAACTGCCCCGTATTCATATAAGTATAAAAGTAAAACTTTGCTTGGAGCTGCCAAATTCACAGTTACACATTCTTAGCGAAGTTGGCTTATACGCATGCCCGCTTCAGACTGCGAATGAAAGCTAATTTGGAATTGTCGTTTCCGCAGTTCCAAACGCTCGTGAAAACCGGTGTTTGCGTGTTTTCGCTTATATTCTTATTTTTTTAAAAAGCTTGTTTACAAATGTTTTGTTTTTATTATTATTAAAAAGTGTAACGTGTTCTTGTAAATAAATATCCACCTTAAAAAAAATTCTCACACATTTAAATGCGATTTAAGCAAACAAAAATATACAATATGCGAAACTTTTTTTTAATTAAAAGTGTTTGGGCTTTTTACCCGTAAAGCTACCAACGTGGCTAATGTTATTTTTTCACGTACGGCTTATTTTGTTTGTGTTTTTATGTAGTTTGAAATCTATTTATTTTGTGGTGGTTAAACTTTACAGAATAAGAAATATTTACATTTTTTTCTCTAGAAAAGCGAAGAAAATTGTATTTTTTAAATACATTTAAGTTAAAAAATGTTTTTAAATGTTGCTCATAGTACAAACATGTAAACTTTTTTATTCTATATTTTATTTAAAAAGTAAGTTCAGTTATAAACACATTTTTAAATTTTAAATAAAACTGTTATCCAATAAAACCATTTTAAAATGGTAAACCCCTAACTTTACCATCGTGTGCAAGCAAGTAAATTTCAAAGATTTTATTTTTATGAAAAAATAAATTATTAAAAAATTGTAAATAAAATGTATTTAAAAAGTTTTTCGTTTGTTTGCCTGCGGAAAAGCCCATAAAATTTATTTAATCTGTAAAGTTTAAAAGAAATATATTTGTATATTTTTTTATTACTCTGTAAAGTGTATACAATTTAAAATAGTATTTTTTTATTAAAATGTTTTTGCGTATTATCCCTTTTTCGACGGCTTATAATGGCAAAGTTAAAAAATATTTGTATTAAAAGAAGACAATTTTAATGGCAAGCTTATTTTGTTATGCGCCTATTTTTAATTAACAAGCTTTTTATAAATAAAAACGTTTTTAAATAGTAAAACTATTTTCGTTGATAAAAATCTATTATCTAAAAGTTATAAAAGTACGATTCAACTCAGTTAGAACTTCCGGTTCAGTTGAATCGCAAAAAGAGGATCACGTAAACATTGTATTCCTTCTACCCTAATTAATATTCTACTAATAGACTGCCTAGTACTTACCTTTCCCAACACAATTAATATAAAAGAATTTTACCATGGCCTCCTTGCATCCCCAAGAAATAACTTCTGTGACGGTAAGTGAACTTCAACAGATTGAGTTTTCACAGCTGCCTCTACATGATAAAATTGAAATTAAGAAAAGAGGCCGTTCAACGCCTCATATTAAAATATCTCAGCCAGGCATTAGCAACAACAAAGTGTGTATTCGTAGCTTTAATTCTGACTGGTACCAACGGAAAAGTTGGCTTTGCGGCTGTGAACTAAAAAAGGCATTGTTCTGCTTTCCTTGTTTGTTGTTTGGGGGTGATGTAATGTGGACAAAAGATGGTTTCAGAACTATTAGCAAAATGAAAAATAGAACTGAAAAGCATGAGAAGTCAAAGAAGCACGTTGACAATGTAGTTTCCCTATCAATTTTGGGGGACCGTAAATATTAAAGAAAAACTTAGTGAGGCCTAACGACTTTCAATCAATCATCATAATATGAATGTTAAGAAGAACCGTGACATTTTATCTAAAATAATAGATTGTATTTTCTTTTGTGGGAACTTTGAAACTCCCTTACGAGGACATGATGAAAAAGATGATTCAGTAAATCCAGGTGTATTTAGAGGATTAATAAATTTTGCATCTAAATTAGATCCAGATTTAAAGAATCACTTAGAAACCAGTAGTGTCTTTAAAGGTGTTTCCAAGACCATTCAGAATGACATACTTGACTGTCTTTTACAAATATTCCGTGACGAAATAAGGGCAGAAATTAGCAAATCTTCCTTTGTAGCTGTCATGGCTGACGATACAACAGATGTGTCTGAACGTACACAAATGATCATTGTTTTACGGTACGTCTTGAATGAAAAAATAATTGAACGCTTTTGGGGATTCTTTATTCCAGAAAACCAAACCGCTGATGGAATATCAAAATGTATTCTACAACAATTGGATATAATCCTTCAAGGGAATCGCCAAAAACTGATAGCTCAGACATTTGATGGTGCTAATGTCATGAAAGGCAAAAAAGCTGGTGTTCAGGCGAAAATAAAAGCAGTTTATAGTAATGCATATTTCACTCACTGTTATGCGCATCAACTTAATTTAATAATGAGGAATGCAGCAAGCATTCCACGAAATGCTAGAATATTTATCTCTAACATTTTGACTATTCCGACTTTCTTTTCTAGATCACCACAGCGTCTGTCCATTCTCTAGAAGCATCTGGATGTAAGCATTCCACGTCATACACATATTTCACTAACTTTTATTTGTTAAAAGAAAATATGTACACATATTTCACTAACTTTTATTTGTTAAAAGAAAATATGTACACATATTTCACTAACTTTTATTTGTTAAAAGAAAATATGTACACATATTTCACTAACTTTTATTTGTTAAAAGAAAATATGCGCACATATTTCACTAACTTTTATTTGTTAAAAGAAAATATATACACATAATTAATGAACTTTTATTTGTTAAAAGAAAATATGCGCACATATTTCACTAACTTTTATTTGTTAAAAGAAAATATGCGCACATATTTCACTAACTTTTATTTGTTAAAAGAAAATATGCGCACATATTTCACTAACTTTTATTTGTTAAAAGAAAATATGCGCACATATTTCACTAACTTTTATTTGTTAAAAGAAAATATGTACACATAATTCATTAACTTTTATTTGTTAAAAGAAAATATGTACACATAATTAATGAACTTTTATTTGTTAAAAGAAAATATGAACACATATTTCATTAACTTTTATTTGTTAAAAGAAAATATGTACACATAATTAATGAACTTTTATTTGTTAAAAGAAAATATGAACACATATTTCATTAACTTTTATTTGTTAAAAGAAAATATGAACACATAATTAATGAACTTTTATTTGTTAAAAGAAAATATGAACACATATTTCATTAACTTTTATTTGTTAAAAGAAAATATGAACACATAATTAATGAACTTTTATTTGTTAAAAGAAAATATGCGCACATATTTCACTAACTTTTATTTGTTAAAAGAAAATATGCACACATTAAACTTAACGTGACGTTTCCTTCTTGTTTTAATCTTCTTATTACTTTGTTTATGTTGACGAAAGGATATTCTATTGGATGCCAAAAATTATTTAATTAGTTTAGTAACTCCATTGGAGACATCATTTTAAGATTCGAACCGTGTGTATTAGTGAAATTGTTTGTATTTCTCTTGCACTTGGTTTACCGGGTATATTTGCGAGAGTTTGATATGCTTTTTCATAAGCCTAGTGCTCCTATGATAAGTGGAATGATTGAATTCTTCTAAATGTCTAGTAGTCTTTGTTTGGTCTTGCCGGATTCAAGGATTAAAATTTGACTAATCTGGTGGACTGTCCAGCTTAGTGTTGTTACTTTTGGCAACATACATAGGTGAAGTTTTTTTTTATTTCCTTATATAACCCAGTGCCTCGAAATGCTGGGGGATCCTTTTATCCTGGGCGACATCTTGCAAGCTTTTTTTTATTTAGTTTTATTTTTCATTTTCATTTAAATATTTCATCAAGGTTTATATTAAATTGAAAATTGAAACTATACCAGACAACCTTAGTACAGAGAGATTGCAACCCTAGGTTGGTGTCTAGAAGGCATTCAATTTTCCCCAGCGTGAGTCCTCAAGTGTTTAACTAATGTGTATTTTGCAGAGCAAGAATATCCACATACTTCACAAGAATGTGGCTTTTCCCCAGTGTGAGCTCTCATATGTGCCACTAAATGTGATTTTTGGGAACAAGAATATCCACACACTTTACAAGAATGTGGCTTTTCCCCAGTGTGAGTTCTCATATGTGTCACTAATGTTGATTTGTGAGAAAAAGAATATCCGCACACTTCACAAGAATGTGGCTTTTCCCCAGTGTGAGTTCTCATATGTCTTGCTAACCTTGATTTTTCAGAACAAGAATATCCGCACACTTCACAAGAATGTGGCTTTTCCCCAGTGTGTGTTCTCATATGTGTCACTAAATGTGATTTTGTAGAACAAGAATATTCACAGACTTTACAGGAATGTGACTTTTCCCCAGTGTGAGTTCTCATATGTGTTACTAATGTTGATTTGTAAGGAAAAGAATATTCACAAATTTCACAAAAATGTGGCTTTTCCCCAGTGTGAGTTCTTATATGTTTCACTAAGTTTGATTTTACAGTAAAAGAATGTCCACACACTTCACAAGAATGTGGCTTTTCTCCAGTGTGAGTTCTCATATGTATCACTAATGTTGATTTTATAGAAAAGGAATCTCCACACACTTCACAAGAATGTGGCTTTTCCCCAGTGTGAGTTCTCATATGTATAACTAAATTTGATTTATTAGTAAAAGAATATCCGCACACTTCACAAGAATGTGGCTTTCCCCCAGTGTGAGTGCTCATATGTATTACTAACTTTGATTTTTGCGAACAAGAATATCCACACACGTCACAAGAATGTGTCTTTTCCCCAGTGTGAGTTCTCATGTGTCTCACTAAATGTGATTTTTGAGAAAAAGAATATCCACACACTTCACAAGAATGTGGCTTTTCCCCAGTGTGTATTCTCATATGCTTCAGTAAATATGATTTTTTAAAACAAGAATATCCACACACTTCGCAGTTATATGGCATTTCCCTAATGTGTATATTCATATTTAAATTAAATGCTCCTGGACCAAAATGCTCATTACCAAGTTATAAACAATATGACATTTTATCCAGACTTTTCAGTTTTAAGCTGGAGTATTTTATGCAAGTCAGATTTTATGCTAAAGAAATTTCAATTGTGTTTAACTTTTAATTTGTTTGATAACAGATATTTTGTAGTGTAAAAGTTAAAATACTCTTTTCTAAATTAGCAGATTTTTCTGAAATGTTAAATTCGATATCTTATGATTTATGAAAACATTAAACAAAAATTCACAAATTTAAATATGTGTGATGTTCGTATCCCTATTTGTTAAACAATCCAGATAAAATAACTCTTCACACATGTATGTATAATAATGTTGTGTGCAAGCGTTTTTGTTGTCTGCCACGCAAGGAGATAATTGTATATAGAATAATAATTATGTATAGAATACCGTTTAAAGATAACGATGGTCACTTAATATTCAGTAAAAACATTCCAGCAGGAACATCTGCAAAAAAAAAAAAATAAATAAATTAATTAAATATTTTAATATCATTGTTTATTTTAATCGTGCCAACAAAACAAGAAGCATAACTTTTTAAAACATATAAAAATCACAGAAATAAACACTTAATTCACATTCATATTGTTTTAATGTTTAATAATATTCATAGTATTTTGTAATAGATAAATGAATTATGCAATTAATAAAGTAAAATAAACAATAATAGATTAATAATTTTCGGTATAATAAGCATACAACTACCATCGTTGCTACTGAACAAAAGACGTCAAATAACAGATCTTCACATGCGGACTGTTTCCAGGAGATTTAGTGTAACACCTGGGTCGGTCACACGCCAGCTGATCGTGTTATAATATTGTTTAAATGTTAATATGTAAGGAATTATTCAATAAATCTAAATAAACAATAATATAGTAAGAATTTGTAGGAACAATAATACTATTGTTAATAATAAACTAATATATTGCTACTAATATACATGCAACTACCATAGTTGCTACTGAAATTAATAAAAATATATTGCTAACCATAGAAATATATTAAACAATAATACAATAAAAGTGAATTAAAATACTCAGTAAATTAAAGTTAATAATACAAATCAATATATAATCTTGTTACTTAGCAATGGATACTAACATGGTCTTTTAAAATAGTTTTCGTTTTAAATAAAATGTATGTAAATATAGCCGCTTATTTATAAGGTGTTTGATATTAAACTGGATATTTTCCTACATGACATATTTGTTAATAGTGATAATAGCGAATTTAATACAACATCAAAGTTTTTTTTCATTCATAACGAGGTCCCGGAACAGAGAATTAATGAAGATCAACAAGTCAAATTTAAATTGAATCACAAATTTAAAGCCTTTTTAAAAGTTATGTTTTACAGAATAGTAAAAAAATTGTGCAAATTGCACAGAAGTTATAAACTGATATTTTGTTTCATATTACGAACCATACGTCGGTTGCAATAACATTAGCAATTGTGCAGATTGGTGAAACTTTGTTTTTATTTTTCAGCTACCACTATCCATTTTATTTGTAGTTTATGATGGTCAGGCTACAAACCTCATAAAATTAGTTTGGAGCTTTTAAGAGCTCTTTTGCAGAATAATAAAAAAAAAATCGTGCAAATTAAAAAGAAGTTATAAATTCATATAATTGTTACATGTAAAATACCAGACGTCGTTGACGAGAAAGTTAGCTAATGTGCAGGTTGACAAATCTTACTTCTCATTTTCAGCTGCCAATATTCATTTTGCATGTGGTTTATGATGTTCAGACCATATGGTATGACGTCATAAATTTGGTAATGGTGTAAGAGTTGTATAGAAAATACATCAACAGTATCTTGGACAATTTGTATTATGTGTAAGGAGTGTGTAACAACTCACCTGCCAAGTCGATTTGTCCTTAAAATATTTAGGCATTATATCAATATATATATATATATATATATATATATATATATATATATATATATATATATATATATATATATAATTATTTTTTTACTATAATAATTAAATACCTACAGACACTAGTGTTTCATCCTTTCGGGATTCTTCAGTGCAGGGTGTCACGATTACTACCAGTCGAACGATTCGAACCCCGCGACACGAGACATCTCTGGCTCGATTAGCGGAGGCCGTATCCATTCGGCTACCATTAATCATGTGAAATAGCGTTGAATTTTAAACATTTTAATTTAAATGTTCATTACGTCAGACAGACAGTGATCAAATCGTTATACGATGATTTACGCATAAGAGCTAAATTGACCGACTTTTTAATTCAACAGAAAGTGCTCAACGATAAGAAACGTATTTCTTAAAGGGGCTGTCATGATTATTTTTTTACTATAATAATTAAATACCTACAGACACTAGTGTTTCATCCTTTCGGGATTCTTCAGTGCAGGATGTCACGATTACTACCAGTCGAACGATTCGAACCCCGCGACACGAGACATCTCTGGCTCGATTAGCGGAGGCCATATCCATTCGGCTACCATTAATCATGTGAAATAGCGTTGAATTTTAAACATTTTAATTTAAATGTTCATTACGTCAGACAGACAGTGATCAAATCGTTATACGATGATTTACGCATAAGAGCTAAATTGACCGACTTTTTAATTCAACAGAAAGTGCTCAACGATAAGAAACGTATTTCTTAAAGGGGCTGTCATAATTATTTTTTTACTATAATAATTAAATACCTACAGACACTAGTGTTTCATCCTTTCGGGATTCTTCAGTGCAGGGTGTCACGATTACTACCAGTCGAACGATTCGAACCCCGCGACATATATATATATGTATGTATGTGTGTGGGGGGGGGCATTGCATTAGATAGGCTTATCTAACATTTCTGAAGTCCTGGATATGACCCTAAACTATAATTGCCATTGTTCCCAGGTCCACTCTGACCCGGAGTAGTAGTACCTGTTAGGGTTAAAATTTGTAGGGGGTGTATCAATACAAATTCATCTTCACATAATAATCAGACAATATATATTGTGTGGCTGTACTTCATTGTTTGGTGAGCATTGGATTAGATAGGCTTACCTAACATTTCTGAGCTGGCACTATACATTTTGTGTGTGGTTTATTAAGTGCAAACTTAAGAGGTATGAAGTCATTTAATTAGAACTAGAGCAGAAATTGTTTACAGGAGAGACTTTATAGAATTTTATGATCTCCACAGAATATGTTCTTACAAAGTGCTGAAACATGTTGGATTTAAATTTACGACCCCAGTTTTTAAGAGTTTGTAACGGTTGTAATTTTTTAACTTGTTTTTACACAATAATTAATATATTTTTTCAAGTTTAAGAAAAGTTTTGAATTATTATATTTTTTGGAGTCAATGAAAATTTTACATTTGAAATTTTATATACCCACGTTTCACTAATGTTTTTTTACAAATAAATTGCCATTTATCAAGGCGCAGATGCCACTCGTGGATAAGGGTCGATAAGCATACAATGGTCAATGGAACACTGTCGTCATAATTGGTAGTGAAAATTTGGTAAATTGGATTACTTAAGGGAAACGGCTCATTAAGAACATGCTTAGATTGGACTTGAAAATGACGATATTATAGTCAGCTGGAAAGCAGGCAAATGGAGGAGTTCCACAGGTATGCAATCTAAGAAAGAAACTTTGTTCATGGAATCTATGTTTATGTTTAGTCATAGATAAAGAGTGGTGGAAATTATTGATAATTTTTTCAGCTAGACGAGTGTTTCTCATGAATGTTTGGCAAGAAGACTATAGACTGGAGCTCAGACGAGCACTTACCATGAAAATAATGATAAAGCAGAGACAGGCTGTGAGAAAGAGTTTGCAGGGAAGAGAAAATGGCATCACCCATTAGACTATGAAGTCTACCTTTAATTTTGTTAAGGCAGAGAACATGTGTTGGAATAGATGCATTGAGATCATTTCCAAGATGCTGCTGTGAAGGTGGGCTCTCTCTACCCTGCTAGAAAGTTACCTACACTTGAATATATCCTATACCTCTACAAAGCTACCATTCGCCCATGTATGGAGTACTGATGTGACATTTGGGTTGGTGCATCTGCTACTAGTCTATCGCTCCTGGGCAGGGTTCAAAAGAGAGTCGTCAACCTGATTGATCTTGAACTTGCATCTAAGCTTCAGCTGCTGTTTCATCGACAAAATATTGTATCCCTCTGATTTTCTTATTTTACAAGTATTTTAATGGTGGATGCCCTGACGAACTACAAGCTAATATACCCCCTTAATGAAAATTCTCCCGACAAACCTGACAAGCAGCAAAGTCCCACCCCTACACAGTAGAGATCCTTAGATGTATGAAAGCCTTCTACTCTAATTGTTTCTTTCCCAGAACTGATAGACTTAAAAATTCTCTTCTGGCTTCCTGCTTCCCCAACTGTACTGACATGCAGAAGTTCAAGTGTAACGTGAACTAACATCTTGTTGCCCAACTCCCCACGGAGTACCCCTCTAGCTTAAGTTCCTGATAGTAACCCCTACATCAAAGTGGCAATGTGTCTTGTTTGGGGTGAAAATGTAATAAATTTTATTTAATGGTAAACGCATACTTTTCCACTCAAAATGGCTGCCGACTGTGAAGTCCACTTGTATAGATTTTATTTTAAATGCAGAGAGTGATCCACAGACACACACACACACACATATATATATATATATATATATATATATATATATATATATATATATATATATATATATATATATATATATACACACACATAAAATATGGGGTTCTAGTGCACTTACTGATCCGCGCTATTTTTTAAATCATATTTCCAAGTTTAATTAAAGTTTTATGATATGTTTTTTGTATTCAATTGTAAGGTTAAAGTATAGAATAAGTACAAAACACCCTCCCTTCCCATGTAAAGGATGGCTTTTAAAATAATATTATTTCAGCACGGATCAATAAGTGCACTACTAGTACCAAATAAAACAATTAAATACCGAAAAAAGCAGTTTTTGTGTTTAGTTGTTTACCATTTCAACCAACTTCGAATCAAATTATTGTGTTTATGGTAAACATTAGGATTTTCGCAGAAATCACGTAAATTTTACTTAAATAAACATATTTTTATTTATGAAATCAATATTTTTATTGGATTGCAATAAAATTAAATCTTTTTTATGTTTAATATTATTTTAACAATCAATATTTTTGAGGGAGATTGCAAAAGAAAATGTTTCAGATTATTTTAAAAGTTATCGAATCGGATTTTTTTTAAAGCGTAAAAAAATAATTTACTTTTCATATTGGATTGCAATAATAAAAAAAACAACTTATTTTCATATTTAAAATTATTTTACAGTTGTTGAATAATATTGTTGTGAAGTGAAAAAAATTAACTTACCTTCCATTCCAGGAATTTAATACGAAAAAAAAATCGTTTTTCTTTTGTGTCCAACGCAGAAAATTTGTTTGTTAGGATTTTTTTAGTAAATTGATATAAATTTTGTTTTGTGTGTCCAATTCATTAAGAAATAAAATATATGAAAATATAAAATAATCAAAATTAAAAGATGAAAAATACGATTTAAACGTGAAATTATTTTAAGAGAAAATCAACTGCTAAAGAACAATCAATTTAAGGTCATCGTAATCCGGTGAAATTATTATTTCGTTCCTTGTGTAAAAATAAATGTCCGTTCATTAGTTGGAGTTTTTTTTTTTATTTAACGTTCTCTTCTTATTTCTATGAAGATATAAAAATAAGATTTCTTTTTTAAAGATTAAACATTTCATTATTATTTGCATTAATCGAACTACTGTTTACATCCAAGATGAGAACAGTAATCCGAATAATCTAAATAATCCAGATCATATGAAAATGCGAAACTGAATATTTCACATAAACAACTCAAATAAAAGGAAGGAATTGCACAAATGAAAAAAATAGATTTGGATTTAAAAAAGCAAACTATAACTACATGATTACATTATGAAATTTGAAACTTATTGTTATAAAAAAAAAAGCAAACTATAACTACATGATTACATTATGAAATTTGAAACTTATTGTTATAAAAAAAAAAAGCAAACTATAACTACATGATTACATTATGAAATTTGAAACTTATTGTTATAAAAAAAAAGCAAACTAAAACTACATGATTACATTATGAAATTTGAACTTATTGTTATAAAAAAAAAAAACTATAACTACATGATTACATTATGAAATTTGAAACTTATTTTTATCAAAAAAAGCAAACTATAACTACATGATTACATTATGAAATTTGAAACTTATTGTTATCAAAAAAAAAGAAACTATAACTACATGATTACATTATGAAACTTGAAACTTATTGTTATAAAAAAAGAAAAATATAACTACATGATTACATTATGAAATTTGAAACTTATTTTTATCAAAACTGATTCAATTATGATGACCTAACCTTAGTATTTCAAACTTAATTGCTAATTAGCTTGCCTGCTAGACATACACTCAGCAAATAAACTGCAGTTATACTCATGCCAGCCATGTTTTCATATTAAAAGTTAAATAGCTAAATTATTCATAAAATCACAAACTATTAAAATACAGTAATAATGAAAATGTAGTACCTGTTTTTGGTTTATGTATGAAAAAAAATGTTTTAGTATTTTTACTATATTTTTAGATTAGTTTATTTGACTGCCGAGTTTTGGACCCGTTTTCATGATGAACAGTTTATGAGGCGAATGTTTGTATTTTAGTTTCAAGAACCGCGACATTTTAAATATTGTCGATATTTCCTACCGACGAGTGGGGGGGGGGGGTGAAGAAAAGACGTTTAGCTTGCAACGAAAAATTACCTCGTTGCTTACAAGCAAACGTATTCTTGTAAATATAACGCGCTGTTAACAGTTGTCGTACCGGTCTGATAGATCTCTAACAACGACAAGAACAAACTACAACAACCCTACAAAAGTGACTCTTTTTCTAGTCACAATCTCTCGTTCAGCGAGATTGAAACGAGACTGGAATTGTGATAATTAAATTGATTGACTTACCGAGGGTGGCTCGGTGGGAAGGGAAAGACACCCATGGCTGTGAACGGGCCGGCCTGGTGTTTGTTAATGAAGAAAATAGGATGTCTATTCCTTATAGCTTAAATAGACATTCCAGTCTCGTTTCAATCTCGCTGAACGAGAGATTGAGACTATAAAAACAGTCACCTTTGTAGGCTTGTTATTGTTGTGGTTTTTTTGTTCTTGCCGTTGTTAGAGATCTATCAGACCGGTACGACAACTGTTAACAGCGCGTTATATTTACAAGAATACGTTTGCTTGTAAGCAACGAGGTAATTTTTCGTTGCAAGTTAAACGTCTTTTCTTCCCCCCCCCACTCGTCGGTAGGAAATATCGACAGAATGTCTATTTAAGCTATAAGGAATAGACATCCTATTTTCTTCATTAACAAACACCAGGCCGGGCCGTTCACAGCCATGAGTGTCTTTCCCTTCCCACCGAGCCGAGCCACCCTCGGTAAGTCAATCAATTTAATTATCACAATATTTCTTAGGTACTCTTGCATAATTTGACCCGACTTCTCGTGAATTCCCGTCAAGCATGGATCGGACGAGACTGGCAATCATTGTCGTAACCTTTCCCTGGCAAATCAAGAAGGGTGCAAGCAAATTACACTGCGTTTATCATAACTGTTTGGGAATTTTGTCCCTTTGATGGCAAAATTACGATATAATGCAACTCATGAGACTCAGCTGTTGTTAAATATCGATTTGTGTTATGCTATATTTTTTTTTCTCATGTTCACATCTGCGAGTCGGGATATTTTACAACATCGCGTTACTTCTCTATCAAAGGAGGAGGACATACATGGGAGGGCTCTAAACATGACAAGTTAAGCCAGAATGATGATAACGCGACACATGGCTGAAATGCGCAAACAAACTAGAAACAGTTACTACACTTTCATTGTTAATCCTTTGACGCTGATTGCATGTAAAACATCAGATCCGGAATAATAAGTTAAGGTTAAAATAAAGTTAACGGAATCGAATCTGATAAAAATAAGTCGCAATTTTCATAATGTAATTGTTTTGTTTCTTGTTGGTTCAAATCTAGTTTTTGTTATTTGATTGACTTCGCTATTTGTTCAATTCCTTCCTTTTTGAATTGTTTATGAGAAATATTCAGTTTTGCATTTTTTTTTATATTTGGATTATTTGGATTACTGTTCTCATCTTGGATGTAAACAGTAGTTCGACTAATCCAAATCATAATGAAATGTTCAATCTTTTACACGAGGAACAAAATAATGATTACACCGTTTTACAAGGAACACAAGTTCTTTGTTCTGAAGCAGTTGATTTTTTTCTTCTTATAATAATTTCACGTTTTAGTGATTATATTGTTCGAGGCTATTTGTACAACTAAACGGCAGATCTACCGATTATTCTGACTACAGTTCTCATCTTGGATGTTAACAGTAGTTTGACTAATTCAATTAATAATGAAATGTTCAGTCTTCTAAAAAATAATAAATAAATAAAATAAAATAAACCTGATTTTTAAATCTTCATGTATCTTCTTTATTTTAATAAATGAGACATACAAAAAAGAAAAGACGTTTTATAAAGAAATCCTAAAACATTGACAAATACAATCTAAACTTGATAGGGAAACAATTCGGCACATTTAACCAATAAACAGATATTTTTACACGAGGAACGAAATAATGATTACACCGTGTAATTACGATGACCTTAAGTTCTTTGTTCTTTAGCAGTTGATTTTCTCTTTAAATAATTTCACGTTTAAATCGTGTTTTTTTTAAATCTTTTAATTGTGATTCTTTTATATTTTCATATATTTAATTGCTTAATGAATTGGACACACGAAACAAAATTTGTATCAATTTACTAAACATTATATTAAGAAATCCTAACAAACACACAAATTATCTGCGTTAGGCACAAAAGAAAGACGATTTTTTTTTTTGTATTAAATTCCTGGAATGGAAGGTAAGTTTTTTTCTTTTCACTTTGCAACAATATTATTCAACAACTTTAAAATAATCTTAAATATTAAAATAAGTTTATTTTTTATTGCAATCCAATATGAAAGGTAAGTTGTTGTTTTACGCTTAAAAATCCCATTCAATAACTTTTAAAATAATCTGAAATATTTTTTTTTGCAATCTTCTTCAAATATATTAATTCTTAAAATAATATTAAACATAGAAAAGGTTTAATTTTATTGCAATTCAATAAAAATATTGATTTCGTAAATAAAAATGTGTTTATTTAAGTAAAATTTACGTGATTTCTGTGAAAATCCTAATGTTTACCGTAAACACAATAATTTTAATCGAACTTGGTTTAATTTAGGCACCGCCAAAACTGGCCGCAAAATCAAGTTGTTGTTGTTTTTTAAAACGAAATTACATTTATTAAAATCCATTATTTCTGAGTAACTTTTTTTTTTCCAGAAAGATAAAACCCTGAATTTTATCATATAGAAAACAGAATAATGTAAAACTTTTTCTACTATTTTTAATTCAATTTTAAATGTAAAATTTTCCCAAAAAGTTAACAATTGACATTTTTTGTCTTGCACAAAAAACGTATTTAAATATTAAAAAAAAAAGGGTTTTTGAAATAATTAATTAATTTATTTATTGTCTAACTAAGATTTAGGATGATTTTCTAAGAGAATATGCAAAAATATTATAATATAAGTACCTGAATTTCAAATAATTCCACTTATTCATATAGGTAACCAGATATTTCGCGTTGACGTAGAGTTCAGATCGACTCTGTTTACGTTTTCGTTTGATAAAAAGCAAATTATGGAAGACCAAACAGGCCAAAAAAAACTTATTTTTCAGTGACGAAAATTTCAATGTATTATTAAGCTGAGGCTGGCCAGTACCAGATGGGTGACTATTTGTATGCGTTTGGTTTTTAATGTGTATGTGTGTGGGGGCCAGGCTCCCCAAAATGGGGGGGGGGGCAATTTAAAGCAGAATAAAAAAAATATTTCAGCGCGTTTGGTCCACCGTAGTCGAAAGGCAGCAAACGTTTTCAAACAGGATCGAAAAAAATGATGCTATTTTTAACACAAAGGGCACAATATTTATCGAATTTTTTTTTTGGTATCGATTATTCAAAGCATGCCCTGTTTAATAATGGCCATGCATTATTCGGCTCGCTAAAAAAAAATTGTTAATTTATTTATCAAAAATTTTAAAATAGCTTTTTTCGTATAAATATTAACAAATTTTTTTTTTTGTTTTGCTTAACTTAAATTAATTATTTTACTTAACATATTCACCGAATTTCACACTTCAAAACTCAAAAGCGGGATAATTAAACACAATCGAAGTTCTGATATTCAGACGTCAAAATAAGGTATGCCAACAATTTTTTATTTTTTTTTTAATCTATAATTCTGTCCCTTACAACAACACAATATGTTGATTTCAGTTTCAGATGATTATTTTAAGCATATTTGTTCCCACTTCAAAACAAGGGGGGGTTTGTAAGCAAAAAAAAATATATATATATAAATATCGTTTATGAAAAATAAATACACTGCTATAAAGTTCATTCTTCTCTTAATAATCGCTGAAAATTTCGTATTGATCGGATAATTACCTGATTTTTGGTAGATTTTTAAAAAGACGGTCCGTCAAAAAGTACTGACCTGCCCCCCAGTTTTGGCGGTGCCTAGTTTAATTGTTTGACAACTGAACAAAAAACTGTTTTTTCGGCATTTATAATATATACACTTGTGCCCGATATTATTCATACCCCCCCTTGAAAATTGAGTTTATTAGGTGTAACTTTGTAAGAATTTATTGTTTACGTCCATACTGATACATATTCTTAATAAACCTCTTCTGATCATTTTCGTCATTTTAGAATCTCGGGATACTTGTAATAAAAGAAATATACAGCTATTTATAAAATCTGCAATGTTCAAAAATGATCATACCCCCTTATTTTTTCAGTATTAATCGAGTTTCTGACTGTTTGTTTCTTGTTTGATTCTTATTTTGAATGCTTTTATACAACCTTTGATTAATTTCATTTCGTTTTTTGCATTTTTCAGAAATTAAAATGATATCAACTGAAAACACATAAAAGAATAAAAATTATTAGAATTGGGAAGAAAAAAGAGCTTAGTAATGATCTTAGGACTAAAATTGTGAATTCACATAAGGATGGTTTAGGTTACAAGTCAATTTCCAAGAAATTTGAGGTCCCTACAGCAACAGTACAGAGCATCATCAAAAAATTCCAGAGCCACCACACAACAAACAACTTGATTGGTAGAGGAAGGAAAAGGAAACTGTCTGCTAGAGCCACCAGGAACATTGTAAGAAGTGTTAATGCAAATCCAACCACCACTACTAAGGACATTTTAGAAAATCTGGAGTCTTCTGGCATAAAAATATCAAGGCAAACATTGCAAAGGACTCTGCATGAAAATGGTCTGAAAGGAAGAAGACCACGAAGGACTCCACTGCACACCGGAAAACACCTTGCAGCACGTCTAAAGTTTGCTAGGGCCCATGTGAATTCTCCAGAGTCCGTTTTCTCAAGTATTTTGTGGACTGACGAAACAAAAATTGAATTGTTTGGCCATATGGATGCTTCTTACGTTTGGAGGAAGAAAGGAGAAGCTTACAAACCAAAGAACACCATACCCACGGTGAAACATGGTGGTGGTAGCCTAATGTTTTGGGGGCTCCTTTTCGGCTAGTTGTCCGGGTAGTTTGATCAAGATAGATGGAACCATGTAGAAGGAGCAATATTTGGAGATACTCCAGAAAAACATTAGAAAGGATGCGGCGAAGCTCCATTTAGAACCAAACTGGGTCCTTCAACAGGATTATGATCCAAAACATACTGCCAAAATAGTTAAGAAATGGTTTGAGGATAATCAAATTAATGTTTTGGAATGGCCTAGCCAGAGTCCCGACCTGAACCCTATCGAAAACCTCTGGCACATATTGAAAACTGAGGTTAAAAAGCGGAAACCTAGAAATTTGAGGGATTTGGAGTACTACTGCATTGAAGAATGGTCAGAAATCAGTGTTGATGCTTGTAAAAACCTTGTTGATAAATATCCAAAACGGTTACAGGCAGTTATTAAGAATAAAGGGCATGCTATTGACTATTAGTAAGAGAGGTATGAATAATTTTGAACTAGTGCCATTATTGTTTTTCTTTGTATAATGTTTCAAACTTGCATAATTTATTTATTTGTTGAGTTTAAATTAAATGCTTATGCTTGATTTATTGTTTGAAATCCCTTTAAGATTGTCTACCTTCTGGTTTGAGCAATATTCTTATAGAAATCTCAAAGATCCTAGGGGTATGAATAATATCGGGCACAAGTGTATATATATATATATATATATATATATATATATATATATATATATGTATGTGTGTGTGTATATACATGTATATATATATGTATGTGTGTGTGTATATACATGTATATATATATTTATGTATATATGAGTGTGTGTATATATGTGTGTATATACATGTATACATATATGTATATATATATTTATGTATATATGTGTGTATACATATGTATACATATGTATATATATATATATATATATATATATATACATGTATATATATGTATATATGTTATATACATCTCCATAATTTTATATAGATATACAGTTCTGGAGAAGAAACAAGGCTTTCATACATCTAGTGATCTCTACTATGAAGGGGTGGGATTTAGCTGCTTATCGGGTTTCTCAGGGGTATTTTCATTAAGGGGTACAAGAGCTTGTAGTTCGTCAGAGCATATACCATTAAAATACTTGTAAAACAAGCGGATTGATGCAATATTGTGTCGATGGGACAGGGGCTGAAGCTTAGATGACAGTTCAGGATCTATCAAGTTGGTGACTCTCTTTTGAACCCCGCCCAGGAGCGAGAGACTAGTAGCAGATGCACCAACCCAAATGTAAATACGCCATACAGGGGCGAATGGTAGCTTTGTAGAGGTATAGGATATTTTCAAGTGTAAGTAACTTTCTAGCAGGGTAGAGAGAGCCCACCTTCTTTGCAGCAGTCTTTGCAATGATCTCGATATATCTATTCCAACTTATGTTCCCTTCCTTTGACAGAGTTAAAAGTAGACTTCGTAGCCTAGTGGATGATGTCATTTTCTCTTCCCTGCAAACTCTTTCTCATAGCCTGTCTCTGCTTTTTCATTATTTTCATGGTACGTGCTCATCTGAGTTTCAGTCAATAGTCCCCCTCGCCGAACTTTCATGAGAAACACTCGTCTAGCTGAAAAACTATCAATAATTTTCCCCACTCTTTATCTGTGCCTAAACGAAAACATATATTCCATGAACAAAGTTTCTTTCTTAGAATGCACACCAGTGAGACTTTTCCATTTGCCTGCTTTCCAGCTGACTATAATATCGTCATTTTCAAGTTCAACCTAAACATGTTCTTAATGAGCCGTTTCCCTTAAGTAATAAAATTTACCAACAATTAAGACAACAGTGTTACATTGACTACTGTATGCTGATTAAACCATATCCTCGAGTGGCATCTGGGCCTTAATAATGGTGTCTATTTAATAAAAAAACATCATAAGTCAAACGTAGCTATCTAAAATTTCAAATGTAAAATTTTCACTGACTCTAAAAAATATAATAATTTATTATGATTTCTTAAACTTGAAAAAATATATTAATTATTGTGTAAAAACAACTTTTAAAAAAATAACAAATGTTACAAACTATTAAAAACTAAGTTCGCAAATTTAAATCCAACATGTTTCAGCATTTTATAAGAACATATTCTGTGAAGATCATAAAATTCTATAAATTCTATAAACAAAAAGGATAAATCACAAACAAAATGGATAATGCCAGCTCAGAAATGTTAGGTAAGCCTATCTAATCCAATGCTCACCAAACAATGAAGTACAACCGTACAATATATATATTGTCTGATTATTATGTAAAGATGAATTAGTATTGATACAACACACACACATTTTAAGGGCCAATCGATTTGGCAGGTGAGTTGTTACACATAATACAATTTAATGTCCGGGTAATGTATGCTATACAAACAGTAAAGATGGTATTTAATGACAATATGGCTACTCAGGCTTCATTGAATTAGCATATCTTTCAATATACCACTTAAAAACATTGGATGTTAAAGGGAGAAACACTTAAAAGTCGTTAACAAATGATAATCATATTAAATCATATTTAATTCAATAAAAACTCAATAATAATGATAATCATATGAAATAATATTTAATTCAATAAAAAAATCAATAATGAAAATCATGTGAAATCATATTTAATTCAATAAAAACTCAATAATAATGATAATCAAATGAAATAATATTAAATTCAATAAAAAAACTAAAAAATCATGAAAATCATAATTCAATAAAAACTCAATAATAATGATGATCATATGAAATAATATTAAATTCAATAAAAAAACTCAATAATAATGATGATCATATGAAATAATATTTAATTCAATAAAAAACTCAATAATAATGATAATTATATGAAATTTTATTTAATTCAATAAAATACTCAATAATAATGATAATCATATGAAATAATCTGTAATTCAATAAAAACTCAATAATAATGAAAATTATATGAAATCATATTTTATTCAATAATAATAATAATATTAAATTCAATAAAAAACTCAATAATAAAGATGATCATATGAAATAATATTTAATTAAATAAAAACTCAATAGCAATGATTATCATATTAAATAATACTTAATTCAATAAAAAACTCAAAGATAATGTCAATCATATGAAATATTGAATTCAATAAAAAAATCAATAATAATTATAATCATATGAAATATTTAATTCAATAAAAACTCAATAATAATGATAATAATATGAAATAATATTTTATTAAATAAAAAACTCAATAATAATCATAATCATATGAAATAATATTTAATTCAATAAAAACTTAATAATATTATAATCATATGAAATATTATTTTAATCAATAAAAAAACTCATTTATTTTAATTCAATAAAAAACTTAATAATGATAATCATATAAAATAATATTTTATTCAATAAAAAATCAATAATATCGATAATCATATGAAATAATATTTTATTCAATAAAAACTTAATAATAATGATAATCATATGAAATAATATTAAATTCAATAAAAAAACTTAATAATAATGATAATCATATGAAATAATATTAAATTTATAAAAACTCAATAATAATGGTAATCATATGAAATAATATTTTATTCAACAAAAAAAATCAATAATAATGACAAGTTTGTGCTCGTTTGACTTGTTGATCTAGTGTAAATTAATTCACTGTTCAGGTACCTCGTTATAATACATCATATTATTCCAGTATCTTTCACTTCAAAGCTGTAGACGTGGAGCTCTACTCTGTTCGTTTTCATTGCCTATAACAATTCACTATAAAATCTCTTAAAACTATATTCCTTAAAAATAGGAAACAGAATTAACTTTTTAAATATAAAACCATTTTTATAGATTTATTATTAAATGTGCTGATCTTACATGTGATTAAGTTTAAAAAAAATATTTATATTAAGCTGAATTAGAGATGAACAGATATTTTCTTCATTAGTTTGGAATAATAGGATTGACACATTGAGAAATACACGAGAAGAAATAGAAAAGGTAATTGTCCCAAGCAAGGAAAATATCAATCTATATGTGGTAGTTGTATTGTTATAAAATGTTTAGTTAAAAATCAAAATGATATAGGTTTAATGTTTGTGTATGTTAATAATAATTTAAATATTTTGTCTTACTAATATTAAATATAAAACATTAAACTCGCTTATACGTTAAACGTCTATGACTACAAATAATTTTAACGTTCAGATGAATTAAGAATGAACAAATATTTTCAAATAAAACATTCCAACGCAAATGTTCACTATTTTCGTCTTAAACAGTAGACGCCTTACAAGCATAAACAAAGGAGAATGGTTGGATTTTGATGTTTGTGTGATTAGTTGGGAGTAAGTATGTTGGTGCAGAGTATATACTTGAGACTTTTTTAGAAGTCGAAGACAAATATGGTCTTGATAGTTGCACGAAGCCATATTTATATAATAAACAATACATATGGTAATCTTAGCTTTGTAAACGTATAGGATGTGATTTTCTAGCAAGATTAAAGCAGGCTTTGTAATATCCTTCCTATTTTAATTGTGTATTAAATAATTATTAAATAATAATTTTGTTTTAATCAATAGTTAAAGATTAAATATTAACTTGCTGACGAGTTAAACACATGTAGTAACAACAATTTCCATGTTACATGAATTAGCAATAAACGGATATCCTTAAACAATCTATACATTTGAATAATATGCTTTAAATTTGATAAATATATATGGAAAACAATAAATATATATGGAAAACAAGTAAAACTAATGAAAAAATAAATGTACAGATTTTACTGTAGATTTTTTCCAACCGAATTAGTTTCGTTTTTTGCATTAAATAAGTCTCTTTTAAGAAAGTGTTGAGAGTTTTATTGAATTTACATATTCCTATATCAAGTATCCCTATATACAGTATATGCATGTGCTTTAGGAAGGCAAGAAACAGCCGTTTTCTGATGAACCTAGATATATTTCTCTCATTATAAGAATGACAAATATTACATTAAGATTATAACACACACACCCGCATGCACACATTTTCCTTAAAACAAAATACGTTTATAATGTATATATATTCAATAATCATATCTTAAAATTGCAGTTGTTTATTAAACTCAATGAAAATGAGTTACACTTACACGTGTTTCATTGCATAAACCGATGAAATCATCAGACTTTTAATCATCAAAGAAGAAAATGTTCACTTTTTACTTGCTCTAAAAAGGAAACGTAATTTTTAAGCTGGTTAGAAAGGTTTTAAAAATTCACGTCCATCTTGTTTATTCATCCTGCTGTTTCGTCGATGCCTCGTTGGCTAAACGTAACTGTGTGTGATGTGTTTGTTTCGCGATTGCAAATAGAACCGCCCTTTCGTTCCGTTTCTGTTGCTACATACAACTGAACAAATGTGACGATTCCATGCTAGAGGCCACCAAGAGCAAACCATGACAGTTACGCAGCCAACGTGTACGCACGCATACACACACACATACATGCTCACACGCACACACAAATGCACATCTCGGATGCTTTCCACTTTTAAGCACACTATGCGACAAAAGTCATCATTGCTGCCTCGTTCTGGCTCATAATGCAAAGCACACTTTTATTCTGCAACTAAATATTACGCATCTGGTTGATTGTTCCACTCCCTAGAGGAAAAAAAATGAAGAAAAATGAAAAAAAAATAGAGAGAAAGATTTCACCATTAATACATTTTACTAATCCATACTATTAGAAGGTGAAAATTATTCTGATAAAAAATCATAAAGAAAATAAAAATATATAAAAAATAAAAATACACTAAAAACGTGGATGAAATAATTTGTTGAATGCTAGTAACAATTTGTTGAATTTCAAAAATTAAACAATATTTTAATCAAAATTAAAATAACTACTAAGAATATCAATTCTGTAAGGTTAGGTAAGGTACCAAATTCACAACTTTCGGTGGCTTTTTTCGTATACAAATATGCATTATCAGACGTTAATTAAAAAAAATGAAATTGTGATAATCGATTATTATACTGCCTTTATCATTTGGATAATAAAATATGTGAATGATAATAATGCACTCATATGACTTAAAACGAAAGCTGAGTATTTGAAATCATTTTCCTGTATTAAACACTTATATTTCTATTGTTAGAAATATATTTTTATTATTATCAGTAGTAGCATGGTAGTTATATGTTCATTGTTTCTACAAATTCTTACTATATTATTGTTTATTTTACTTTATTAATTGCATAATGTCTTCATCTATTACAAAATACTATGAATAGTATTTTACATTTAAAAATATGAATGTGAATTATGTGTTTATTTCTGTGATTTTTAAATGTTTTATAAAGTTATGTTTCTTGTTTTGTTGGCACGATTAAATAAACAATGATATTTGAAATATTAAATTTCATTTATTTTTATTTGCAGATGTTCCTGCTTGAATGTTTTTAATGAATATAAAGGGACCATCCTTCTCCTTAAACAGTATTTTATACACAATTATTTCCTAACGTGACTGACAATAAAAAGGCTGCACACAACTTTATTAGACATATATGTATGAAGAGTTATTTGATCTGGATTGTTTAGCAAATAGTAATAAGAACATCACACATATTTAAAGTAAGTGATACAAATTGAAATTTATTTAACATCTAACTTGCATCAACAACTCCAGATTAAAATTTGTTTATAGCTTGGTTGTTATAATCTTGCTCCTAGAGCAATTTAGTTAAATATGAATAAACATATGAAGAAAAAGCCACATTCTTGTAAAGTGTGTGGATATTCTTTTACTGAAAAATCAACATTAGTGAGAAATATGAGAACTCACATCGGAGAAAAGCCACATTCTTGTAAAGTGTGTGGATATTCGTTTACTGAAAAATCAAATTTACAAAGTCATATGAGAACTAACACTGGGGAAAAGCCACATTCTTGTAAAGTGTGTGGATATTCGTGTACTAAAAAATCAAATTTAGTTAGACATATGAGAACTCACACCGGAGAAAAGCCACATTCTTGTGAAGTGTGTGGATATTCTTTTACTGACAAATCAAATTTAGTGAGACATATGAAAACTCATACTGGCGAAAAGTCACATTCTTGTGAAGTGTGTGGATATTCGTTTAATGAAAAATCACATTTAGTGATACATATGAGAACTCACACTGGGGAAAAGCCATATTCTTGTAAAGTGTGTGCATATTCTTGTTCTCAAAAATCAGCATTAGTTACACATATGAGAACACACGCTGGGGAAAAGCCACATTCTTGTAAAGTGTGTGGATATTCGTTTACTCATAAATCAAATTTATTGAGACATATGAAAACTCACACCGGGGAAAAGCCATATTCTTGTAAAGTGTGTGGATATTCGTTTACTAAAAAATCAGCATTAGTGAGTCATATGAGAACTCACACTGGGGAAAAGCCATATTCTTGTGAAGTGTGTGGATATTCGTTTACAGAAAAATCAAATTTAGTGACACATATGAGAACTCACACCGGGGAAAAGCCACATTCTTGTGAAGTGTGTGGATATTCTGTTACTGATAAATCCAATTTAGTGAGTCATATGAGAACTCACACTGGGGAAAAGCCACATTCTTGTAAAGTGTGTGCATATTCTTGTTCTCAAAAATCAACATTAGTTACACATATGAGAACACACACTGGGGAAAAGCCACATTCTTGTGAAGTGTGTGGATATCCTTTTACTGACAAATCAAGTTTAGTGAGGCATATGAGAACTCACACCGGGGAAAAGCCACATTCTTGTGAAGTCTGTGGATATTCTTTTACTGTAAAATCCAACTTAGTGAGTCATATGAGAACTCACACTGGGGAAAAGCCATATTCTTGTAAAGTGTGTGCATATTCTTTTGCTGAAAAATCAAAATTAGTAAGACATATGAGAACTCACACCAGTGAAAAACCACATTCTTGTGAAGTGTGTGGATATTCTGTTACTGAAAATCAAAAATTAGTGAATCATATGAGAACTCACACTGGAGAAAATTTGGGGCATTGAATACGCTAAGAGTAAATATGTAAAACAAAAGCAAAGGACAGAAACCTGGAGGAAAATCTTCTATTTCTGTCCATGGGAGAAGATTGTCCCACGGAGTAATTTAACCTCTCAAAAATATAATATTTTAAAAGAACGAGTGTTTAATGAGTAAGAACAAAAATACATAAAAGATGAAATAACAGTCCTAATAAACACACAGGCTAACCCACTAGAGACACCTATTCTGTATCCCACCGAATTTGATGAGACCGCAAATGTGAGCCCGCAACACCACCACCTTAGATCAGTGCAACAGTTGTCGGTAGCTACCCAACAGATAACTCTTACAGCACAAAGTCCAACAGAAGTGCATCACTCTATATCAGGAACTCAAATACCTACAGAATCCTCTACACCAGCTCACTCTCACTATAAAGCAGGTAACACATCTGCATTTCCATCAATGTGTGAAATATCTCCTTCACCAGGAAAAACTCCATCTTGTGTTTAGCTTCCAGAACCAGATGATGAGCAATTGGAAATAGAAGAGGAACTCTGTAACACAATAGAAAAAGTTAACAATATGAGCATGGAAGAAAGGCCGAGGTTGCCTAAAATACAAGCCTCAAGATTCTTTAAGTAATTGATCATCAAAGTCAATATTGCTTTATAAGGCTTGTTCCAGAAGAAATAGACCTTAGGCAGCTAAATAACGTCACATATGCAGCTGGGCTGTACATTAGCAACAGAATACTTCCTCTGAATAAACACCAAAATAGAAATAAAACACTAAATGTAACCGCAGCAACACCAAAATGGAAAGCCAAGCTGATAAAAAAATAAACACCTGTAGAAAGGAACTTAGCCAATTAAAGCAGTTCATGAATAATCCTACAGTGGAAGGTAGACTTAGAAACATCGTCAAAAGAATCTGTGCGAAATTTAAGACAAATTTTAAAAATATCAGAAGCATAGTGAAGGAACTGGAAGGCAAAATACCAGCCATTGCCCAAAGAATTAAACATCGCATGGCAAAGATTAATGCAAATACACAGAATAAGCTTTTTGCAAACAATCCCAGAACTTTTTTGTCAGGAATCTAATAAGAGAGGAAATTAAAATCCAAGATCCCCCATGTAAACAGGAATTAGACGATTACTGGAGACCCTTATTTGAAAAAGAGGAAGTACATAACGAAGAGGCCCAGTGGATCGGGGATATTATCAATGCAAACAAAAATAAAAGAGAAATGCCAGAGCCAGAAATAACGCCAGATAAAATAAGATCAAAGCTGGCACGAGCTTCAAATCACAAGAAACCTGGCATCGACAACATATCTAACTTCTGGTTAAAACAGCTAACAGCATTGCATGATCATTATAGCAGATGTTTCACCAGAATGTTGAAAGCTTATGAAGCGACACCATCATGGCTATTAAAAGGCGATACAAGCTTAATAGTTAAAAGCACAGAAACCAAAATCCCCAGTAAATATCGCCCAATATGCTGTCTAACCACGACTTACAAGCTATTCACTGGATTAATAGCTAACAGCATATATGAACACCTTTCATCCGGTGATTATCTTGAGGAGGAACAAACAGGATGTAGGAAAAACTGCCTGGGCACCAAAGATGAATTGCTCATCAATAAGACCATTTTGGAAGATTACAGGAAAAGAAAAAGAAATCTAAATATGGCATGGATAGATTATCAGAAAGCATTTGATAGTGTACCTCATTCGTGGATACTAAAATGCCTTGAATTATATAAAATCCACCCGACCATACGAGAAATTTTAGCTGCCCAAATGAAGGAGTGGCAAACATCCATTATCTTAAACCATAACGGGGGAAGGATATCCATTCCAAATATAAGAATAAAAAAGGAATCTTCCAAGGAGACAGTTTATCTCCTCTACTATTTTGCCTGGCAATTGATCCTCTAAGTAAGCTTCTAAAGAACTGCCAAGGTGCTTATAATCTAAGCTACAGCCGCCAAAGAGAATCCTCCAAGTTAATAAACCATTTATTTTTCATGGATGATCTTAAGCTTTATGCTAGCTCGGATAAGGATTTAGATAATCTACTGAAAATTGTCCACACTTTTTCTAATGACATCAAAATGAAGCTCGGACTGGATAAGTGTGCTATGTGTACTCTGAAAGCTGGCAAGAAGATATCTACTGAAAATATACAGCACGATGAAAATATTGTAATCAGAGAACTGGATGAACAGGAAACATACAAATACCTCGGCATTGATGAAAATGAGTCCATCCAGCATTCCAAGATGAGAGAGAAACTAAGCCAAGAATATTTACGCCGAGTAAGAAAAATCTGAAAAACTGAAATCACAAACAAGAACAAAATTATGGCAATTAACCAACTTGCCATGCCAGTACTAACATATAGTTTTGGCATTATTGACTGGCCTCAGAAAGACATAAATTGGCTTGGCACAAAGACAAGGAAAATGTTAACCTTGTACCGAGTTAATTATCGAAATCAGTGCATGCCTCGTTTGTACCAACCCAGGCGAGAAGGAGGTATGGGACTCTCGGAAGTCAATCATCAACACAGAGCCACAATCGTCAGCATAGGTCAGTACATAATAAGTTCCTGTAACCCCAAGCTTATTAAAATTAAAGAGTATTATCAGAATCGAGCAAGTAGTACAACATCTATAACACAACTTGCCACTCATTTTGGAAAAGATTGCCTTACAAATGATACTGAGAACCCAAACAAGCCTGCCACTGACACAGCCCAGAAAAGTCGGAAAAAATACACTAGCCAGTTCCATAATGTTAAAACAGAAGAATGGACCAACCATAAACGGGCAAAATACCTACCGACTGAAATATCCCAAGAATATATGGATAGGGACGGTTCCCTGGACTGGCTCAAAAGAGGATCCCTCTATTACGACCAAGAGAGGTTGATATTGGCTGCACAAGACCAGGGCCTCATGACAAACGCCTTCAAAAAGATGTGTGGTCTAAGCAACAATAATAAATGCAGGTTCTGTAGCACTGAGGTTGAGAGTGTGGGCAACCTGATTTCTGGTTGCAAAGTCGTACTTGGAGACGGTTATTATACAGATCGCCATAACGGAGTTTGCAAATACCTTCACTGGAAGATATGTAAGAAACTCAACATTCAGTGTAGTAAAAACTCCTGGGAACATACACCCGAACGAACAGTTGGGAATGACAACTACACTATTCACTCTGACTACATAATCCCTACTGCTACATATCTTGAAAATGCAGCTGTTAAACCAGATATAGTGATTTGAGACAGAGCAAACAAAAAAGCGACCGTAATAGAGGTCAGTGTACCCAATGATACAGGGCTTAACAGAGTTGAGAGGGAAAAGATAACAAAGTATCAAGGACTTATGTATGATATGAAACGAAATTGGAAATTAAAAGACGTTTCAATTATACCAGTCATCATAGGAGCAACTGCGCTTATGAAAAAGAACTTTAAAAAGTACATAGCAAGCATACCCGGTGAACCAAGTGCAAGTGAAATACAAACGATTGCACTGAAAGGGACGGCTAGAATCCTGAAAAGATCTCTTGGTTGGACTCACTAAAATAGGGGTAAATGCCAGACATCTGGTTGGATGTCCCATCCCCTAGAAGAAAAAGTTTAAGAAAAATGAAGTAAAAAAACATAATATAAAAATATTCAAGTTTTTAAAACACAAAATCATGCGACACACATTTGAAAACTGATAAAAACCCATATTCATGTGAATATTCTTTTTTTATAAATGAAGTTTAAAGAAACATGTTCGAATTCTCACATGTATGTATGTATTTTAACTATGTATTTCATAAAGAATGCAAGTGTTAACCCCAGGTAGTAGTGATTGGCTAACACTTGATTTCTGGTAACTACGACTGAAGTAAAATAAAACAAAAAGGAAAAAAAACTTGAAAATTATGTAAATATTTTTGTTCTAAAAAATAAGCTTTAGTTACACGTGAATGGGGAGAACTTGAATGCCTACTAAGGAGAACTCGAATGCCTACTAGACACTATCTTCGAGTGTCTCAGGTCTCTCTGTACAGGGTTTGTCAGAATCATCTGGCATGAGGATACTTTTTTCCATAGAAGTAAAACCTGACCAAATATTCAAAATCACATAGTATTCGCAGCCCAAATAGGATCTCTTTACTACGGTTACCCCACAGCTTTTTCGAGGAATGATGCACCTTCTCCAAGTGATATTATCTCAAGTAATAGCACGAAGCTGGATACTCCACCAGACTAGATAAATTCTTGTCCTGGAATCCAGTAAAACCATGGGACAAACATGAAAGATATACTACAACGTATAAAAATGGTTAATTGGGGAGAGGAAAAAATATGTTCTCAATTTCTTTACTAACTCAGTGCTTGAGAGATAAAGAACTTAAATGGAATATTCGAATATCTATGTATCTCATATAGACTTAAAGTGTTAGCCCCTGGTTGTGGACCCCTTGATTTCTGAGAACTTCGACTGAAGTAAAATAAAAAAAAGCGAAAAGTCATAATCTTGCGAATTATATGAATATTCAAAATCTTATGAACACAATCTCGCGAGACATATATATATATATATATATATATATATATATATATATATATATATATATAATCATACATTACGACCATGTAATCACTACAGCAATTTACCTTGAAAATGCTGCTGTGAAACCTGACATAGTTATATGGAATAATTCAGAGATTGTTGCAACCTTGATTGAAGTGAGCGTTCCTAATGATGGCGGTCTGAACCGAGCTGAAAGAGAGAAACAAACCAAATATCAAGGTCTCATTTATGATATGAAATGAAACTGGAATCTTAAGGAGATATCAATCATACCAGTTTATATAGGTGCTACAGGGCTTATGAAGAAGAACCTGAAGTCCTACCTAACTAATATTCCTGGTGAACGAAGTGCAAAAGATATCCAGACAATTGCACTTAAGGGAACAGCGAGGATACTAAAAAGAGCTCTCGGTTGGTTTCAATTAAAAGCGGGGTAATGTTGGCAGCTGGTTTGGCTGCCCGATACCCAGCATTACAATCTTCAAATCTTTCTCGAAAATCACATTTGGTGACACACATGAAAACTCACAGTGGGGAAAAGCCATATTCCCGTGAATTATGTGAATATTCTTGTTCTCAAAAATCAAATTTAATGTCACATATGAAAACTCACAGTTCGGAAAAACCATATTCGTATGAACAATGTGAATATTCAAGTTCTCGTAACCACGATCTAACAAAACATATGAAAGAACACACTAAAGTAAAAAAAAAAACATAATATAAAAATATTCAAGTTTTCAGACGCAAAATCATGCGACACACATTTGAAAACTTGTGAATACTCTTTTTTGATAGGTAGCTCCAGGTAGTAGTGATTGGCTAACACTTGATTTCTAAACTGAAGTCAAATAAAATAAAAAGGAAAAATCTTGTAAATTATGTAAATATTTTTGTTCTTAAAACTACGCTTTAGTTACACGTGATATTTTACACTCGTGAAAAGTCATAATATTGCGAATTATGTGAATATTCAAACTGTTATGAACACAATCTCGCAAGTGTGTAAAAGCCATATTCCTGTGAAGTATAGGACACATTTGAGAACTCACACTGTTTATTCTTTAAAACAATGTGTATAATATTGTTCTTATACTTCATATTTATTGAGACATAACAATTATCTTTGAAAAATATGTACTGGAGTTAATTGAAATGTTTAATTAACATCATCTTCAAGTTTCTTAATGATTTGCATGGATTTTAACATGAAGAATTATTATAAGAAAAACTTGACTAAATATTAATTAAAATGATGTTTTAATCCATCAAGCACATCTCATGTTGGGAATTGGGTCAGTCTTTATTAATAGAAATCAGCTGTTAATCAAAAAGCCGTTGTCCATGACGCAATAACATGAAAATATTAGGAAAATAATAAATATTTCAGTCTTGATGAAATATATACTCATCATTTGTATCTTCATCATTTCTAGCAACAAAGAATAGAAAATTAAGAATCTTTAAAGCTCACCCATGGATAACAAAGAGTGTTTTGCTACAACTACTCCAACTGTGAAAATCAGAGCAAATTAAAAAATAAAATAAAATAAAATAAAAAAAACTAAGAAAAAATAAAGCGAGCTCCCTGAAAAGATAAATAATAATCCACTAGTTTGCCCTAAATAATCCCAGCTACACAAGTGTCCTGGTTGTTAATGAGAACCAAAGTATCTACACTCATAAGTAAAATATAGAGAATTATAAACTTCCCATCATTCCGCAATATATCAGCTGAGAATCACAGTTAAAACCACATCACGATTCATCTGTTGATCTATTCGAAGAGATTCACTCCTATATGTCCCTTGTAATTAGCAGCTTATACTGTAAAGCTCCACATACATATCCCTTGTCATTAGCAACTAATAATGTAAAACTTTATATGTGCTTATTCATTAGCTGCCAATAATATAAAACTCCTCCATCTTCATTCAATGGAATTTTGTTCTCCCCTCCACTATCAACGAATAAGCTATTGCACACAAATAGAAAATATCCTTAGAAATTGCCGGAGTCAAATGGTCAGTTATTCCAGAGTATGGAGATGTGGGGGAGAGCTTCGTTGTCAAATGTCAAAACTACGTGAATTACAAGGACAGAAATAAAAAAATAGTTAGTGTTACTATTCAGAGAGTTGTCACATAAAACAACTCCCTTCTGAAGCTTAACCAGATAATATCTTAAGTTGCAAGGCTCTAAATTATGAAACTCTCAATTCCAAAAGAATGGACGTCATTAATGTAAAACAGGACAACATATTGGAAACGGAAGCTCCGGAATTGGCTGGATTTTTGCAGAAAACAAATTGTTCAGATCAAACAATTTCTCTTCAGTGCTAAGACGGCTGGGGAACAGGAGATGCAGCTCAGTTTAATATATAAGAGAGAATAAATAGGAAATAGAAAGTAGGATCACAACAGTTGACACAAAATAAAGAAAACAAGAAACAGAAAATTAACGGTTTAATAAAATGTATGACTTTTTTTTACATAAACGTCACCACTTATCAAGGCCGATAGGCCACTCAAGGATAAGGGTTAAAGAGTGTAGAGTAGTCAAAAGGACAATATAGTAATCGATAGTAATGGAAGTTCGGTAAATTTGTTAACTTAAGTGGAATGGCTCATCAGAAATTTGTTCACGTTGGACTTGAAGACAACCATATTATAGAAAGCTGGAAAGCAGGAAAACGGAAGACAATTCCACAGGCGTGCAGTTATAAGAAAGAAGCTTTGATCATGGAATCTATGTTTAGGTTTAGGTACAGATAAAGAGTGGGGAAATTATTGATAATGTTTTCAGCTAGTCTAGTGTTTCTTGTGAAAGTTTGGCGAGGGGGAACCATAGATTGAAGCTCAGTCGAACACTTTCCATGAAAATAACGATTACGCAGAGACAAACTCGCAACATCTCTTCTGTGAGACAGAGGTTGCAGCGAATAGAAAAGGACATCTCCCACCAGGCCACGAAGTCTATTTTGAACCCTATCAAGGCAGGACAAGTCTTTTCTAGCAGCTCCTGCCCATATGTGGCAACAGTACTCCATCCTTGAACGTATCTGGCTCTTAAATAGATAGAGAATTACATCAGCAGTGAGATATCCACTGGATCGATAGAAGGATCCGACCATTTTTCCAGCGGCCTTGGCAACAGATTTGATGTACGTATTCCATTTAAGATCAGGAGTAATGGTCAAGCCAAGAAGTTTGTCAAAACTTGAGGCCTCCTCAAGACGAGAGCCATTCATTTTAATTGATGCCAGATGGGGATCAGGACGTTGATGATGTAAAGATAGAAGCTTGGTTTTAGATGCATTAAAAGTAACTAGCCACTCCTTTCCCCATTGTACAACATGATCAAGATCAGAGGAGAGAGAATCGGAGAGAACTTGGTCGTTTACTGTCTTAGATGTGCTACCATAGATGGTAGTGTCATCAGCAAAAATGTCTACAAATGATGTAAGGATGTGATTTGGAAGATCATTAATGTAGATCAGGAAAAGAGTTGGGCCCAGGATCGACCCCTGAGGGATTCAAGCATTTATACTGTGAGCTTCTGATTTTTGCCCATCAACTACTACTCTTATGAACCTATCAGAGAGAAATGATTTAATAATTGAGAAGACATTTCCAGCAATACCATAGCTGGAGATCTTGTGAAGTAAACCTTTATGTCATACCCTATCAAAGGCCTTTGATATGTCAAGAGCAATTGCCCTAGAAAGGTTGCCTCCGTCGAGAGATTCGCCAATCCTATGAGATATAACTGTAAGCACATCTGCTGTAGATCTAGCAGAACAGAAACCATATTGTGTGTAACTAAGAAGGTTATTTTTGCTGAGATAGTTGATTACTTCTGTGTTTAACACAGATTCCAGCAACTTCCTCATGACGCACAGGAGACTTATTGGCCTGTACTGAGAGGGGGATTAACGATCACCTGAATTCTTAAATACAGGGCATACTGATGAGATTTTCCAGGGTGATGGGAAGAAATTCTCCTTAATACAATGTTTAAACAGTTTTGTAAGTATGGGTGCTAGTTCAGGTTGAAGTTTTTTGAGTACTATAATTCGAATATTGTCAGGGCCAGTTGCTTTACTGGAATCAAGGTTCATGATTAGCTTGGCAACATCACATACAGATATTTGTATATCACATATTTTTCTGATACAGGGGGAAATATTGTGGTTGGCGGCCTATGTCGAAAAGGGTAGAATTGGCTGCAAAGTTCTTGGCAAAGAGTTTGGCTTTGTCTGATGCTGACGAGATTAACTCAGGTCCATTGATAATAGTTGGGATGGGGCATACGCTTCTGTTCAAGATTCTGTTTGCAATTTGCCAAACCTGGTGGGAACCAAGCCGCTGCTCAGCTACTTTGGACTTGACGGATTGAGCATACAACTCTCTTGCGTTCTTTATTACTTTCTTACAATGGTTGCTGGCAGTCCTGAAAGCGGCTTTAGTTTCCATACATCTATTACGTTGGAAGCAGTGGAAAAAGTGATTTCTGTGCGCAATAGCAGCAGCACATTCTGAAGAAAACCATGGCTGGCTGTTAGGTTTTTGCTGAAACTTTTTCGAGGGTATGAAATTGTCTATACCTACAATTAACCATTCTGTCAGGTCTGATACTATAGACGACACATCCTTTTTAAACATGGAACGCAGAGGAAGATCCGATATAAATGTACGGAAACTATCCCAGTCAGCCATAGTGTATCGATATACTGTACGATAGAGAGGTACGTCTGAGGACTTATTACATTTCATTTTTATCTTAATTGATACAACTGAGTGGTCGGAAGATCCAAGAGGAGACAGAACGGAAACTGAACATAGTTCAGGGCAAGTTGTGAGAAAAAGGTCTAGGAGACTTGCATACTGGCCGTCATTGTCGGACACACGGGTGGGTTCGTGAACAATCTGAGTGAGGTCATAAGCAATGGAGAAATCATGACAGAATCTCCCCTCATCATCGGTCTTGTTTGAGTGGGTCAACCATTCCACATTGTGAACATTGAAGTCTCCACATACGTGAATGTTAGCTGAAGGATATGCTGATAGAACTTGGTCAATTTTCTCAGATATGCTTTTAAAGATAGTAACTCCGCTGTTATGGGGGCGATAGAGAGTAAATATAAATGCCGTAGTGTGAGCTAGTGCTAATCGGAAGCACATATAGGGTAAGTTAGGATCTTCTCTGGAGATGTCCCCACCACATGGAAAGCCATCTTTTTATAGGCACATATTCCATGCCCATGACGATCTTGGGGGTCAGTTTTGGAAGTTAGGTTAGAGTATCCTTTAATTACGAACCCATTTAAGGAAATATTCTATCCAATTCCAGTTTCACTTAAAAAGAAAAGGTCTAGTTTAGTCTCCTGTAATTGGGCTTCAACCTCTGGAAGGTTAGAACGTAGACCCCTGATGTTGGAGAAGGATACATAGTAGTGGGAATCTACGTTGGAAGTTTCAGATCCGGGTTTAATCGTGTATTTTTATTGAAACTTGTCATGATGGAATTTTGGAGTTTGTGGACTAGGTCGTCAGATTTGCAAGGTTCGGGTCCCTGACTATCAGGCGGATAACGTCAGGCCAGATAAAACGTTTACCTCCAGCACCCTTACTAGTGACATGGCTACAAGGATAGACATAGAACAGAAAATTTCCACACTCTCTGCCGACTGTTCACGCAAAATACTGCCAACCTAAAATACAGCTTTTTCTTCTCCCTTTGTCAGAAAAATCACTCATTAAAAAATGAGGACTGAGTGACAAATAAAGAGAAGCGAGAATAACGGGAGCTGCCGACAACGCTTCCACAAAACGTTCTCTACTCTCCTTTAAAAAAAATCTATTAAGTATTGTACTTAATAAAAGTCCAACTGGCGTGTTTTTTTTTAAAGGGAACGTATGGTGATAGATTCGCCTCTCACAAATTAACAATTTCCTAATCCGTTCATGCAATCAACATGGTAGATATAATAAACATTTATGACGAGAAAACGCAATCATTGAATAAAACAATCAGGAGATAAAAATATAAATTAAGT
>NC_136527.1:211666391-211678891 GCF_053919585.1 Euprymna scolopes | reverse complement strand
TTAATTTAAAAATTAGTAAATTTCAATGAATAGAATAATAAATCATTTATCATTAATATGTGTTTTTGGTTTTGTGTTGAATGAAACTTTTTTTTTTCATTACAACAATAATGAACCAATTTAAATCTTCCGGCATGCGTTTAAGAGTTACGAAATTACCAATAAATCGTTTAGTTACTAAGCCAACGTCAGTAAATAAAAAAAATGTTACATGCGCATGCATTAGCCTTGACTGGGAGGGGGGGCTAAGGGAGCGACCATTAAATAATTATGCTGGTCGCCATGGAACTCAACGCCCAAGGAGTACCTAAAGTGGCACTGATGCACTTATGTTACCGTGCTATTTTTTAAAATAGTATTTTCCTGTTAAATTCAAATTTTACAATATGTTTTTCTTTTATTAATTTGTTAAGTGAAAGTACAGATAACCCAGTCGGTTTCTAATGCGAGGAAAATCTAGCCCCCCCCCAAAAAGGGGTACTCTGGATAATAAAAAAACATTAAAATTGCCTCAGTCTCGAAAGATTTCTTCTCTACTGAACGAGGAAAAAAACGGTGAAGTGTAGTTCACCTTCTGTTTCTCTCCCCCGCTCTCAATATCTCTCTATCCATCTCTTCCTTTCCCTCTCTCAATCTATCTTTCTCTCTATATCACCCTCTCCATCTCTCTTTGAGCCCCTTTCTCTCTCTAACTCCCTCTATCTCTCTCCTTTCCTCTGTTTCATCTCTCTCTGTTTCTAACACTCCACCTACCTCTCTCTCTCTCTCTGTTTATCTATCAATCCCTTTATCTCTCTATCTCCTTCTCTTTCTCTATTTTCCTCTCACTGTCTCTTTTCTATCTATATATCTTTCTCTCTATCTGTCCATCTCTAATCCCTCATCCTATTTTAGTCTCCTAAATTAATTACAGTGAATAAGGCATTGTCAAAACATGGATAAATCCTATTTTAGTCACCTAATTTACTGACTGTGAGAATAGAAGTTATTTGGAAATTACTGCTACCTTGAACAGCACCAGAAGTAACTGGTAAAACCTTTCTAATTAAATTGATTTTGGCAGCCATTTGGTAACAAAATGACATAGCCTTAGCCCTTGCTGCATGAGGAATACCTGCAACCTTGCTGCCAAGTAGAAGAATTATTTATTCTACTTTAAAACATTCAACTTTTCAAAAATCTCATCTTCGACATCTCCAAAACATCCAATATGGGGAAAAATATTGCAGAAATGCAAACTTATTGTTTAGGATGAATACACAATGGTACGCAAAAAATCACTTGAGGCTCTTGGTCGATCCTTGCAAGATTTGCGTGGCAATGTCAGACCATTTGGGAATGCAGTAATATTGCTTGCAGGAGATTTCAGACAAATGTTACCTGTTATTCTTCAATCAACACCAGCAGATGAAATAAATGCTTGCCTCAAATACTCTACTTTTTTGTTCCATGTGAAGACATTAAACTTAACTCAAAATATGCATGTACAGTTGCAGACTGTTCGATCCGCACAAAAACTTTTGCATCACTTGTGGGAAATTGGGTACGAAAAAGTGCCAGCTGATCAGAGTTAAGGGCAAAATTCTTTGACTTTTAACTTCTGTAATTTCTGTAATTTTATTTCATCAAAAGAATAGTTAGTTTAAAAGGTTTTTGCAGGTATTCAAAATATAAGAATTCCATTTGACTGAGTGAATGAGCTATTCTTGCAGGTCAATACAAAGATGCCCATGAACTTAACGCTATAATTAAATGTAAAATTCCAAGTGAGGTAGTCAAATACAAATCCATCGACACTGTTATGAAAGCAGATAAAGTGGTTAATTATCCAACAGTTATATTTGCCAGGGATGCCACCGCATGTATTGCAACTGAAATTTGGTGTACTAATTATCATGTTGTGAAATATAAACCAATCCAAGCTTTGCATTGGCACATAGCTTGCAGTAAAAAAAAATAACAAACAATATCATAGAAACAGCAATCTTAACAGGACCTTTCACAGATGAATACATCTTCATTCCATGCATTCCTATGATTCCACCGGATACATCATTACACTTTAGCAAATTGCACTTTCCAATTTTATTGTCATTTGCAATAACCATCAACAAAGCACAGGGAACAATCTTTACAATTGTGGGCCTTACAGTTACACACTGACTGTTTTTTTTCACATGGACAATTTATGTTACGTATTCAAGAGTCACCAAACCGGAAAATCTCTATATCAGCTAAGCAAATGGAACAACAAAAACTGTGTACCCATGCAAAATGGAAATGTACACCTATAAGAAACATGCTTTTTCTCATTTTGGAACTTTTTCCATTGCGCCAATTTGAGCCACAGCAACGCGTGGCAGGGTACAGCTAGTATAACAATATATATATAACAATATATATTTATAACAATATATATATATATATATGTAACAATATATATATATATATATATATATGTAAAACAATATATATATAACAATATATATAACAATATATATATACTCTATATATAACAATATATATATAACAATATATGTAACAATATATATATATATAACAATGTATATAACAATATATATATAACAATATATATATATAACAATATATATAACAATATATATACATATATATACACATATATATACATATATATACATATATAAATATACACATTTATATATATATGTACATATATATATATATATATATATATATATATATTACATCTGGTTGAGATTACTTTACTTGTAAATATTAACTCTTTAATATTTATAATATATATTATGTTTACCATTTTGATTACCTTGGTAAACTTACTAGCTGTACCCTGCCACGCGTTGCTGTGGCTCCAATTGGCGCAATGGAAAAAGTTCCAAAATTAGAAAAAGCATGTTTCTTATAGGTGTACATTTCCATTTTGCATGGGTACACAGTTTTTGTTGTTCCATTTGCTTAGCTGATATAGAGATTTTTCGGTTTGGTGACTCTTGAATACGTAACATTAATTGTCCATGTGAAAAAACAGTCAGTGTGTAACTGTAAGGCCTACAATTGTAAAGATTGTTCCCTGTGCTTTGTTGATGGTTATTGCAAATGACAATAAAATTGGAAAGTGCAATTTGCTAAAGTGTAATGATGTATCCGGTGGAATCATAGGAATGCATTGAATGAAGATATATTCATCTGTGAAAGGTCCTGTTAAGATTGCTGTTTCTATGATATTGTTTGTTATTTTTGTTACTGCAAGCTATGTGCCATTGCAAAGCTTGGATTGGTTTATATTTCACAACATGATAATTAGTACACCAAATTTCAGTTGCAATACATGCGGTTGCATCCCTGGCAAATATAACTGTTGGATAATTAACCACTTTATCTGCTTTCACAACAGTGTCGATGGATTTGTATTTGACTACCTCACTTGGAATTTTACATTTAATTATAGCGTTAAGTTCATGGGCATCTTTGTATTGACCTGCAAGAATAGCTCATTCACTCAGTCAAATGGAATTCTTATATTTTGAATATCTGCAAAAACCTTTTAAACTAACTATTCTTTTGATGAAATAAAATTACAGAAATTACAGAAGTTAAAAGTCAAAGAATTTTGCCCTTAACTCTGATCAGCTGGCACTTTTTCGTACCCAATTTCCCACAAGTGATGCAAAAGTTTTTGTGCGGATCGAACAGTCTGCAACTGTACATGAATATTTTGAGTTAAGTTTAATGTCTTCACATGGAACAAAAAGTAGAGTATTTGAGGCAAGCATTTATTTCATCTGCTAGTGTTGATTGAAGAATAACAGGTAACATTTGTCTGAAATCTCCTGCAAGCAATATTACTGCATTCCCAAATGGTCTGACATTGCCACGCAAATCTTGCAAGGATCGACCAAGAGCCTCAAGTGATTTTTTGCGTACCATTGTGCATTCATCCTAAACAATAAGTTTGCATTTCTGCAATATTTTTCCCCATATTGGATGTTTTGGAGATGTCGAAGATGAGATTTTTGAAAAGTTGAATGTTTTAAAGTAGAATAAATAATTCTTCTACTTGGCAGCAAGGTCGCAGGTATTCCTCATGCAGCAAGGGCTAAGGCTATGTCATTTTGTTACCAAATGGCTGCCAAAATCAATTTAATTAGAAAGGTTTTACCAGTTACTTCTGGTGCTGTTCAAGGTAGCAGTAATTTCCAAATAACTTCTATTCTCACAGTCAGTAAATTAGGTGACTAAAATAGGATTTATCCATGTTTTGACAATGCCTTATTCACTGTAATAAATTTAGGAGACTAAAATAGGATGAGGGATTAGAGATGGACAGATAGAGAGAAAGATATATAGATAGAAAAGAGACAGTGAGAGGAAAATAGAGAAAGAGAAGGAGATAGAGAGATAAAGGGATTGATAGATAAACAGAGAGGTAGGTGGAGTGTTAGAAACAGAGAGAGATGAAACAGAGGAAAGGAGAGAGATAGAGGGAGTTAGAGAGAGAAAGGGGCTCAAAGAGAGATGGAGAGGGTGATATAGAGAGAAAGATAGATTGAGAGAGGGAAAGGGAGAGATGGATAGAGAGAGATATTGAGAGAGGGGGAGAGAAACAGAAGGTGAACTACACTTCACCGTTTTTTTCCTCGTTCAGTAGAGAAGAAATCTTTCGAGACTGAGGCAATTTTAAAGTTTTGTTATTATCCAGAGTACCCCTTTTTTGAGGGGGGGGCTAAATTTTCCTTGCATTAGAAACCGACCGGGTTATCTGTACTTTCACTTAACAAATTAATAAAAGAAAAACATATTGTAAAAGTTGAATTTAACAGGAAAATACTATTTTAAAAAATAGCACGGTAACATAAGTGCATATGTGCCACTTTAGGTACTCCTTGGGCGTTGAGTTCCGTGGCGACCAGCATAATTATTTAATGGTCGCTCCCTTAGCCCCCCCCTCCCAGTCAAGCCTAATGCATGCGCATGTAACATTTTTTTTATTTACTGACGTTGGCTTAGTAACTAAACGATTTATTGATAATTTCGTAACCCTTAAACGCATGCCGGAAGATTTAAATTGGTGCATTATTGTTGTAATGAAAAAAAAAAGTTTCATTCAACACAAAACCAAAAACACATATTAATGATAAATGATTTATTATTCTATTCATTGAAATTTACTAATTTTTAAATTAAAAGTAAAAAAAAAGTTAATAAAAAATAGTTGCTTATGTGCGCATAAACAACTTGTTTTTTTTTTTAGATTAGGTCCACCTTATAATCACCCCCCTCCCCAACCTCCTCATATTAAGAACAGCTTCCGGAATAAACACCACTTTCGGAGGGGGGGGGGCTATTTGCAAAATTTAACTGATATTTGTTGTCACCATACCCACCCGAAAATACTATTAAAAAAAAAGGAGGGGTTCAGTGCCCGTGGCAGAGAAGTAGATTTATTTATCAATAAAAGTTGCGGAAAAGTAAATTTATTTATCAATAAAAGTCATTTGAAAAAGAAAATTGTGGAGGTGGACCTAAATGTTTTGTTTTCGCACTATTCAACAATTTGTTCATCTGCGCATGTAAATTAAAAATATTTGTAAAAGTGAGAAGTTATTAGTAAAGGATTTAGTTTTTTTTTTAATTTATTTATTATTTTTTTTTACATTAGATCCACCTCCACAAATGTTAAGAACAGCTTTCAGAATAAACACCCCCAACCTCTCCATGTTAACAACGGATTTCGGAATAAACACCATTGGGGGCATATTTAAAAAAAAAGTCGATAAAAGTCGTTATTTAAAAAGAAATTTAAAATCAAATGTTTGTAAAAAGTGAGAAATTATTAATAAATGTTTAGTAACATTTTTCGTAGCTGATGCAGAGAGTGATCTGCGCTATTTTTTAAATCGTGTTTTTTTTTTAATCAATTGCAAGGTTAAAGTACAGAATAGGTACAAAACACCCTCCCTCATGTTAAGAATGTCTTTTTAAATAATAACGTTATTATTTCAGCATGGATCACTCTCTGCATGAGTACCCATTTTTCTTTTAATATTCATAAAAAGTAAAACTTTTTTCAAAATAAATAAATAAATGTTTGTAAATGTGACAGATAATCGTTTAGTTACGGCAACGTCAGTAAATAAAATATGTTACGCGCGGGGTGAGATGGTAGACTAAGGGAGCGACTATTATTTGTTTCTACTGGTCGCCATGGAACTCAACGCCCAAGGAGTACCTAAATTTAATTTTTTTTGTCAAATAAATAAATTTCAAGCAATTTTTGCAATAAATAATAGATAGCAACTTCGTTAATTTTACGACTCGCCCCAGCATATTATAAACACCCTAACTTCCCCATGTTAAGAACGGCTTTCGGGCGTTTTTTTGTTTTTTTTTAACATGGGGGGTTAGGGTGTTTATAATACGTTGAGGCATGTCGTAAAAATGAAACAGTTTAGAAAAAGTTAAAACAAACTTTTTTATGTAAACAATGCCGTGAAAATAAACTAAACAATTAAAACGTAATGTTTCATGAGTGAAGCCTTAACATAAAACATAAGTACATAAATGAATTTAAAGTTTTAAAATATGGGATTATTATTATTTGTGTGTGTGTGTGTGTGTGTGTGTGTGTGTGTGTGCTAATGCAGAGAGTGATCCGCGCTATTTTTTTAAAATCGTTTTCCACGTTTAAAGTTTTATGATATGTTTTTATTCAATTGTAAGGTTAAAGTACAGAATAGGTACAAAATACCCTCCCTTCCCCATGTGAAGAATGGCTTTTTAAATAATAACATTATTATTTCAGCACGGATCACTCTCTGCATGAGTAAGTTTTTTTTTGTTTTTTTTACTTATCGAGTTAACAGAAAATGAAATCTTTCGTCAATTCGTGGCTGTGAAATGAATCGAACCGGAAGTTCAGTTTTATCAACAGAACAGATTCGCAGTAAAGAAATATATTTATTTTATTTAATATTTTAATTTTAATAAATCGCGAGGTAAATTTATTTCAATCTCATAAAAACATACCTCGACTCTAAAGATGGGTTGTCTGAAAATTTCAAATAAATTGGTAACTTAGAAATAAGGTTTTATTTGTTTAAAACGAACCAACTTTACATTTATATATATATATACTAGCTGTACCCTGCCACGCGTTGCTGTGGCTCAAATTGGCGCAATGGAAAAAGTTCCAAAATGAGAAAAAGCATGTTTCTTATAGGTTTAAATTTCCATTTTGCATGGGTACAGTTTTTTTTGTTCCATTTGCTTAGCTGATATAGAGATTTTCCGGTTTGGTGACTCTTGAATACGTAACATAAATTGTCCATGTGAAAAAACAGTCAGTGTGTAACTGTAAGGCCCACAATTGTAAAGATTGTTCCCTGTGCTTTGTTGATGGTTATTGCAAATGACAATAAAATTGGAAAGTGCAATTTGCTAAAGTGTAATGATGTATCCGGTGGAATCATAGGAATGCATGGAATGAAGTTATATTCATCTGTGAAAGTTCCTGTTAAGATTGCTGTTTCTATGATATTGTTTGTTTTTTTTTTACTGCAAGCTATGTGCCATTGCAAAGCTTGGATTGGTTTATATTTCACAACATGATAATTAGTACACCAAATTTCAGTTACAATACATGCAGTGGCATCCCTGGCAAATATAACTGTTGGATAATTAACCACTTTATCTGCTTTCACAACAGTGTCGATGGATTTGTATTTGACTACCTCACTTGGAATTTTACATTTAATTATAGCGTTAAGTTCATGGGCATCTTTGTATTGACCTGCAAGAATAGCTCATTCACTCAGTCAAATGGAATTCTTATATTTTGAATATCTGCAAAAACCTTTTAAACTAACTATTCTTTTGATGAAATAAAATTACAGAAATTACAGAAGTTAAAAGTCAAAGAATTTTGCCCTTAACTCTGATCAGCTGGCACTTTTTCGTACCCAATTTCCCACAAGTGATGCAAAAGTTTTTGTGCGGATCGAACAGTCTGCAACTGTACATGCATATTTTGAGTTAAGTTTAATGTCTTCACATGGAACAAAAAAGTAGAGTATTTGAGGCAAGCATTTATTTCATCTGCTGGTGTTGATTGAAGAATAACAGGTAACATTTGTCTGAAATCTCCTGCAAGCAATATTACTGCATTCCCAAATGGTCTGACATTGCCACGCAAATCTTGCAAGGATCGACCAAGTGCCTCAAGTTATTTTTTGCGTACCATTGTGCATTCATCCTTAACAATAAGTTTGCATTTCTGCAATATTTCTCCCCATATTGGATGTTTTGGAGATGTCGAAGATGAGATTTTTGAAAAGTTGAATGTTTTAAAGTAGAATAAATAATTCTTCTACTTGGCAGCAAGGTCGCAGGTATTCCTCATGCAGCAAGGGCTAAGGCTATGTCATTTTGTTACCAAATGGCTGCCAAAATCAATTTAATTAGAAAGGTTTTACCAGTTACTTCTGGTGCTGTTCAAGGTAGCAGTAATTTCCAAATAACTTCTATTCTCACAGTCAGTAAATTAGGTGACTAAAATAGGATTTATCCATGTTTTGACAATGCCTTATTCACTGTAATTAATTTAGGAGACTAAAATAGGATGAGGGATTAGAGATGGACAGATAGAGAGAAAGATATATAGATAGAAAAGAGACAGTGAGAGGAAAATAGAGAAAGAGAAGGAGATAGAGAGATAAAGGGATTGATAGATAAACAGAGAGAGAGAGAGAGAGAAGTGGAGTGTTAGAAACAGAGAGAGATGAAACAGAGGAAAGGAGAGAGATAGAGGGAGTTAGAGAGAGAAAGGGGCTCAAAGAGAGATGGAGAGGGTGATATAGAGAGAAAGATAGATTGAGAGAGGGAAAGGAAGAGATGGATAGAGAGAGATATTGAGAGCGGGGGAGAGAAACAGAAGGTGAACTACACTTCACCGTTTTTTTCCTCGTTCAGTAGAGAAGAAATCTTTCGAGACTGAGGCAATTTTAATGTTTTTTTATTATCCAGAGTACCCCTTTTTTTTGGGGGGGGGCTAGATTTTCCTCGCATTAGAAACCGACTGGGTTATCTGTACTTTCACTTAACAAATTAATAAAAGAAAAACATATTGTAAAATTTGAATTTAACAGGAAAATACTATTTTAAAAAATAGCACGGTAACATAAGTGCATCAGTGCCACTTTAGGTACTCCTTGGGCGTTGAGTTCCATGGCGACCAGCATAATTATTTAATGGTCGCTCCCTTAGCCCCCCCTCCCAGTCAAGGCTAATGCATGCGCATGTAACATTTTTTTTATTTACTGACGTTGGCTTAGTAACTAAACGATGTATTGATAATTTCGTAACCCTTAAACGCATGCCGGAAGATTTAAATTGGTTCATTATTGTTGTAATGAAAAAAAAAAAGTTTCATTCAACACAAAACCAAAAACGCATATTAATGATAAATGATTTATTATTCTATTCATTGTAATGTAATTTTTAAATTAAAAATTAAAAAAAAAAGTTAATAAAAAAATAGTTGCTTATGTGCGCATAAACAACTTGTTTGTTTTTTTTAGATTAGGTCCACCTTATAATCACCCCCCTCCCCAACCTCCTCATATTAAGAACAGCTTCCGGAATAAACACCACTTTTGGAGGGGGGGGGCTATTTGCAAAATTTGACTGATATTTGTTGTCAGCATACCCACCCGAAAATACTATAAAAAAAAAAAAAAGGAGGGGTTCAGTGCCCGTGGCAGAGAAGTAGATTTATTTATCAATAAAAGTTGCGGAGAAGTAAATTTATTTATCAATAAAAGTCATTTGAAAAAGAAAATTGTGGAGGTGGACCTAAATGTTTTGTTTTCGCACTATTCAACAATTTGTTCATCTGCGCATGTAAATTAAAAATATTTGTAAAAGTGAGAAGTTATTAGTAAAGGATTTAGTTTTTTTTTTAATTTATTTATTATTTTTTTTAACATTAGATCCACCTCCACAAATGTTAAGAACGGCTTTCAGAATAAACACCCCCAACCTCTCCATGTTAACAACGGATTTCGGAATAAACACCATGGGGGGGGGGATATTTAAAAAAAAGTCGATAAAAGTCGTCATTTAAAAAGAAATTAAAAATCAAATGTTTGTAAAAAGTGAGAAATTATTAATAAATGTTTAGTAACATTTTTCGGTGCTAATGCAGAGAGTGATCTGCGCTATTTTTTAAATCGTGTTTTTTTTTTTAATCAATTGCAAGGTTAAAGTACAGAATAGGTACAAAACCTCCTTCCCCCCATGTTAAGAATGTCTTTTTAAATAATAACGTTATTATTTCAGCATGGATCACTCTCTGCATGAGTACCCATTTTTCTTTTAATATTCATAAAAAGTAAAACTTTTTTCAAAATAAATAAATAAATGTTTGTAAATGTGACAGATAATCGTTTAGTTACGAAATTTTTTGGTCAAATAAATAAATTTCAAGCAATTTTTGCAATAAATAGATAGCAACTTCGTTAATTTTACGACTCGCCCCAGCATATTATAAACACCCTAACTTCCCCATGTTAAGAATGGCTTTCGAGGTTTATGGAAGGGCGTTTTTTTTTAACATGGGGGGGGGGTTAGGGTGTTTATAATACGTTGAGGCATGTCGTAAAAATGAAACAGTTTAGAAAAAGTTAAAACAAACCTTTTTATGTAAACAATGCCGTGAAAATAAACTAAACAATTAAAACGTAATGTTTCATAAGTGAAGCCTTAACATAAATAAAATTTAAAAAACATAAGTACATAAATGAATTTAAAGTTTTAAAATATGGGATTATCATTATTTGTGTGTGTGTGTGTATGTGTGTGTGTGTGTGTGTGTGTGTGTGTGTGTGTGTGTGTGTGTGCTAATGCAGAGAGTGATCCGCGCTATTTTTTTAAAATCGTTTTCCACGTTTAAAGTTTTATATGTTTTTATTCAATTGTAAGATTAAAGTACAGAATAGGTACAAAACACCCTCCCTTCCCCATGTTAAGAATGGCTTTTTAAATAATAACATTATTATTTCAGCACGGATCACTCTCTGCACGAGTAAGTTTTTTTTTTTTTTTTTTACTTATCGAGTTAACAGAAAATGAAATCTTTCGTCAATTCGTGGCTGTGAAATGAATCGAACCGGAAGTTCAGTTTTATCAACAGAACAGATTCGCAGTAAAAAACATATATTTATTTTATTTAATATTTTAATTTTAATAAATCGCGAGGTAAATTTATTTCAATAACATAAAAACAGATCTCGACTCTAAAGATTGGTTGTCTGAAAATTTCAAATAAACTGGTAACTTAGAAATAGGTTTTTATTTGTTTAGAACAAACCAACTTTACATTTATATATATATATATATATATATATATATATATATATATATATATATATATATATATATATATATATATATATTAAATAAAATAATTAGCGTTTAAGCAAATTACAGAAGGTCGTTACGTATCAATTTGTGTTTTGTTATATTTTTTCTCTCATATTCATTTCCTCGAGTCGAGACATTTTTCAACATTTCATTACTTCTCTATCAAAGGAAGAGGTAATACATGGGAGGGCGCAAAACACACACACACACACACACACACACACACATATATATATATATATATATATATATATATTACATAAACAAATAGGGTGCAAGCAAATTACACAGCGATCTGAATGTTGTTAAATGTCGATTTTTTCTCATATTCGCATCTGCAAGTCGGAACATTTTACAACATTGCATTACTTCTCTATCTAAGGAAGAGGTAATGCATAGGAGGTTACACATCATGAGAAGTAAATCCAGAATTGTGATATGGCGACATGGCTGAAAAGTCGCAAACAAACTAGAAACAGCTATTACACTTTCATCGTAAGTTGCTTGATGTTGGTTGCATGTAAAGCATCAGTTTTAAGTCTGGAATTATAAGTTAAGGTCATCGTAAAGTTAACGGAATCGAATCTGATAAAAATAAGTCGCAATTTTCATAATGTAATCATGTGATTTGTTTTGTTTCTTGTTGATTCAAATCTAGTTTTTGTTATTTGATTGACTTCGCTATTTGTTCAATTCCTTCCTTTTTGAATTGTTTATGTGAAATATTCAGTTTTGCATTTTTTTATATTTGGATTATTTGGATTACTGTTCTCATCTTGGATGTAAACAGTAGTTCGACTAATCCAAATCATAATGAAATGTTAAATCTTTTACACGAGGAACAAAATAATGATTACACCGTTTTACGATGAGCATAAGTTCTTTGTTCTGAAGCAGTTGATTTTTTTTTCTTCTTATAATAATTTCAAATTTAAATCGTGTTTTTCATCTTTTAATTTTGATTCTTTTATAGTTTCATATATTTTATTTCTTAATCAATTGAACACGCGAAACAAAATTTGTATCAATTTACTAAAGAAATCCTAACAGCAATTTCCTGCGTTGAACACAAAAGAAAAAAC